>NC_087437.1:38108618-38408618 GCF_036321535.1 Camelus dromedarius | reverse complement strand
AATATTGTAATAATATAATAATTTATAATATAATGATTACATAATAATCAATTATATTATTATGTATTATAATTATATAGATATAAGTATAATATTATTATATAATTGATTATTATGTGAATATTATATGCAATTATATTATACAATTCATTATGATATGTTATATTATATATAATTATATATATAAATTATATAATATAATATACTTAATTATATATGTATATGTATCCCTAACTGGGAAGTTAAAAGAAGGTGAAAGTAGTGTCTCTCCCAATCTAGAATAAGTAACTTTAATATTTTTTAATTTTTACTGAAAACCCATAGTTTGAGTTAGAAGTTCTGGAGTTTACCATTCAGAATTTCTTAACTTATTTAGGAGTTCAAGTTGTTGTTCTCACCATCAACATCCTAAAAAAATAACCGTTATCAATTTTTAAGCTGTGTTTTTAAATCTCTGTATAAGGTCAATGCCCAGAACAAATCAAATGATATTTTATACAGGTAGATTAATTTCAGAGGTCTGCCTATCATGTAGTCAAAGCAGAACAGACAGTAGAAAGGACTGAAGAGAGAGAATGTGAAATCTTAGAGATGGAACAGTTCTAAATGATTATAACTGTGACTGACGCTCAGCTAATACAGAATTAAATGCATCTGAACATCCCAGCACCGTTTGTGTTTTGGTGTGTAAGTAGCCTTTCTATTAACATTTTCAACTTTCGAGAGCATAGTGATTTGTTATTTTCAAGCTATACCATTCCACAAACAAACTGCAGATGCAGGATGGCTGTGTAATGATGTGATAAATCAGTCAATTTGAAGCTGACAGAGTATCGTTTGCATCATTTTTATTTAATAGTGGGATAAGAGGGTTTTTGAAATTGATCCCCAGGTAATGATGAAAGATAATTGAGTTAATATTGGCTTTTGCATGGAATGATAAACTGCAAATCAATAAAACCACTAATCAAAAATATAAAATATTTCAAAATTAATTTTTAGTCATTTTCCCCCAAATTACTTAAAATGTAAGTTATATGGCATGATGGCATTATCACAACATTTCACATTTTATGTTGAACATATACTCTTATTGAGCTTTCTGAGCATATTTTACACGTGTGATGTTCCTTAAATGACATTGTACTAGGCTGGTTTTCCTTTTTATCTCCAAAATGTATTTAAGATTGTATTTACCTGCCATAAAGTGTATTTTTATATAATTCAACACTTTAGAATCTCTAACTTGATGTTAATATTTTTCATCTGACATTACAAGGTGCTTATATGTACTATATACATATTTATCTGTATAAAATGTAAATATGTAATAAGAGAGAGAAACAGAGAAAAAAGAGCTGTTTCTTATGCATTTTCTAACAGATTGTGCCCTGTATGTTTGTTTATTGTATCAGTTATTCCAGACTTGGAAAATGTTTTCCTTTGGAAACAGATACAAAATAGCTTGTTCCAAGATAATTCCATAAAAACAAATTTAATCTATGCTGTAGCCAAACAGAAATCCTATTAACACTAAGTACTATTAGCACACATCTTTCTTTTCTTTTCTTTTTTCTTTCTTTTTAAACTTTTCTTTCTTTGTTTATTTTTCATTTCTTTTATTCTTCCCCCTCCCTATTTTCCATAGGGCCTGTGTGGTTCATATCAGTCTTCATTGTTAGAGAGTTGCCGTTGTCTGAAAAGGAAAAGAGATTTCTCTAAGAATGAAAGTAATATTCCTTTGTTCCACGTTGCTACTACTATGTTTTTCAGTTTATTGCGTAGAAAAAGGACAAAATGGGATCTGAGCTATGTAGTAAGTAAGGGATTCCTAAAATTGTTTTCAGTTACCTCCCCTTGAAATAGAGGAGAAAGTGAATGAGTATCTCTCACTTTATTGACATCATGTACTGTACTAAGTGGGCAAAAGTAAGAGCTTTGCATTGAGCAGATGCTGACTTCCAAATTTAATTTCCTAAGGTGATTAAATGTTACTTTACTCAGCAGGATAAGGTCCCTGATCCAGTGGGAAGTAGATCTATGCATCTAACAAGTATGTATTAGGAATTTATAAGGAATTGATTAAACAAATAAACAAAAAACCCTACACGCACTAAATTCTACTTCCAATGATAGACAGAGTTGAAACTGTATGAGTAGCTTTAAACATCTTCCTGTACTATTGTGCTGTTCACGCACATTGATCAGATGATGCTTGAGTCTTTAACTTCCCACTTGAACAAGTGACAAGGTGGGAGCACCGTAGTTGACAAGACAAGGTCTTCGACAAATTCTTACTACTGCATTCACCACCAGGTGCATCATTCCCATAGAGAGGGCGTGTGATCTACCATGACTATATTAAGACATGAATATGGAATTTTGGAGACAATAGATTCTGTGTCCATTGTGGCCCTAACAGGCAGAGCTGCTGTGTAGGTTCTAATACTAAGAGTACTTGCAGCCCATTTCAGTCAGTTACCTTCTTCATCTAGGTAACTCTTAGACTGTGTCAGGTCCAAGATACTTTCTCATTACCATGAACTTTGCTTTATTCCAATGAAAGAAGTAAAGCCACATCACTTAAAAGGAATGTATGCCAAGTGTGAGTAAAATTCAGATTGATTCTCTCACATTTTACCACAACATGTTTTAGAAAATACATGGTGGGTGGGCTCACATAAAACTTACTTGAAAGTATTGGGACCCTGCCATTATGACACTGATGACTCACTTCTTATGGAACATTCTGATGGAGATAAAGTTTATTAGAATAGTTCATTATCTACCTGGAATTACTTAGGGGCATTTCAAAAAGGATCCATGTCCAAGACTATTTCCCCAATACACCAGCCACAAAGTATCTAAAATATCATAGAGATTTATTCTTTTGGCCTATGGCTTTTCGTTTTATGATTCCCTATTTAGGTAAAATTATACCAGAGCAAATGTGCAACAATGTAAAGATAATAACAAGTTGCTATGAGTTCACTGGGAAGGGCACTAATAAACAAACCATGTTAAAAGATCTAGAGGTGAAAAACAGGGTAGATAAACATTCATAACACAAAGGAATTCTGAACAAGCAGGGATGCTGAAGTGTGTTCAGGAAACCCTGGGCCAGGCAACAGGTTGTACACTATTATATAAGGTACTTTTTAGTTTGATCTCCAACCAAAGGGAGGTAACATCATGGAGAGAGTGGGGCAAGTGAGACAGAGAAGGAAGAAAGAAGATAAGGGGTGCATTAACAAGCAGGGTACTGATATGGGAACTTAAGGTTCATTCTGTTGAAGACTCTGAGGAACTATATAAAGCATGCCTTCATATTTTCACATCAAGACATCTTTTGTAAAGAAGAGGAGAAAGTAAGAAAAGAACGACAATTGAAGGCAGGGTCTCCCTTAGAGCTTTACACACCCTGGGCACACAGACCCTACATTGCTTCTGGGGTAAGTGAGCCAGTGCAGAAATTAACAATAGGGAAGTAAGCAGGCATGTAGTAAACACACGGTGAAGGAATGAAGGAAATATATCATCAGATTCCTGATATAGTCACTAAAAATCTAGCCTCATTGTTTTCCCATTTTTAGTAACTTAGAGGAGAGCTGGCATAGCAGGGCTAGGTGAGGTCAACAGAAGAACAAGGTGACACAGAACAGTAAACTTCAGAGACCCCTTTTCTATAACGTTTAATTCTCTGACCCTTGAGTTCCTATTTTATAGTTGTATGAATATTGTCTTCCCTCTAACCCAGTGAATATGTAGAGTGTTACAGGAAAGGAGGCTCTCCGTTCTGGACACCCTATGTTGGCCATGGTGACTGTATATCTGGCCTAAGCCATGGGACAGTGAGTATTGGGACAGGCGGAGGGATTATGTGCTCCCTACTAGAGGTTTGCTTATAGATTTTCCCAGTAAACACTGTGCTATGCCTTCACACACGGTCTGTGACTTAAAGCCTTTGCACAGTAGTTTTCCGTTCTTTACACATTCATTCGAGTGTCGACTAGGTAAGTTGATAACTTGAGCTTCATTCTCAGTTAACTGATTCTTATCTTCAAAATATTTCTTCATCTCCCAAATATCAATCCTTACTTCCCTTCAGCAAGATTCCAGGACTCCCCTTTATTTATCTAACACAGATTACCTACAATGGTGGTAAATTTTATTTATCCCTTTTTAATCAACATCAACCGTACCTAGGCACAGTTACCCAGAGACCTTAAAAACATGATACACTAGAAAACCAAAGAATTCATTGAAATTAAATAATCGTCATTACTCTCTTCCCCTAAAAGCTGCATTTTATTTAGAATCCTTTGTGGATCAAGCCAAAGGGGCAAATAATTTAAAAATTTGAATGATCGTAAATGGGTCTGTAATATATTTAGCTTTGACATGGCTTTTTAACAACTAGTTAAGATATAAGATACAATAAGCAGCCTTGATTTCCTCTGTCTTGGGCAGTCTTTGAAGGCTGTGCCATGTATTGCCAAAGAAGTGCACTGTGGCAGTTCTGCTAGTGGAATGAGTCAGAAACTGGCATATCAAGACAAAAACTCAAGAGCAGTTACTTTTTTTTCTTTGCCTCTGTTTTAATTAACCACAATTCCAAACCTTGTGAGCTATTTTCCAATGAGCCAATACATAAAGTGGTATCAAGAGTGCAGTGCATTTGCTGCAGATCTGAAAGCCTTTTAATTTCTAATGCAGATCTGCTCAATATGTTTCCCATGTAAGTAAACCAAGTGGACTTTATTTTCATTTTAATTGCTAGCACTGGCCATTTTAAGGGAGGAACTGTTTTTTGATTAAACTAACTTTTCAGACACTAAAATAAATTGCACTGAGGCATGCAACCTTTTCAGATCTATTTTTTAATTGTCAACATAGCACACCACATTATTTCAGACCTTAAACATAATTAAATGTCAGAAAATGTCATGTGAGTTTTGCTTCAGTAATGATTATTAATTATTCTACTAGGGTGCTTTAAAAATCTTTACATATCATGGTCTTTGCTTCAAGAACCTCAAACTTTGCTAAGTATAATCATTAAATAAGATTCTGCTCTTCCTTTAGGATCTTTATTTTCTTATTCTATGAGCACAGTAAATAACTTCAGCATGACCAAGCCTTCAAATACTCCAGGTATATTAGAGAACCGTGGCTCTTCTGGACACACCTTACCAGATAGAAAATGGCAAATGAAATGACTCAGTTAAAGTGAAATTTATATACACACACATACAAAAAATGATTTGTTTAATTCAGGATCATAAGAATTCTGGTTTTTAGTTTTAATATTTCTTTCTGTTTCTGGATAGCACTTAAACCAGCTGTAAATGTTGTGAGAGTGAGCGATTGTTTCTTTATGTGATTTTAGTGAACCAGAAGGGGCTACCTGGCCCTCCTCATCCTCCTGATGCTTGAATTCTTTTAATAAGAACAAAGCCTTACTGTCTGCAATGAAAGGTCAGACGTAAAATTCAAGATACATCTAGGAAAAAGAAATACTCTGGTTTAAATTCACACTAATATACAAGTGATTGACATGAGAACCTTTTCTCATGTCAGATTTTCGTGAGCGTTTGAATTACTTATTGCGAGAGCGTCAAAGAGGAAGGGTACAAAAGATAAAAGTTTGCCTAGAGACAACTCTATGTAGAGTTTGTATTTCATGTACAAAGTTGTTTGCAAGGAAAAAAAGAGTCACTTAAAATATGCAATTTTAGATTTTGTTTTCCCATTTCTGTCTTCACTACTACTATTTGATTTGGGTCATTGTCATCTATTCAGTATGGAAAACCCAGTTCAATCAGCATTAGAATCCTCTGGTTTAAGAGGCATGCCACCCTATGGATTTTGATACGGGAGATATAGGATGGCCTCAGGATCTTATAATATTTTAAATCTTCCCTGGGTGAGTCTGATGCACTTTGAGGGGTGAGATTCATTCCCTGAAAGCTTTCAATCACGTGGTACTTCCTCTGCTATGAGAGTACTTGAACGAATCTCACCTAATCACTGTTCTCAAGATCTGCTGAGAATTGTTTTATTATTTTTTTGACGCTTTGGTTTCAACTATTTCAGCCCCGACACACACCTTACTAAAAGCTACTGTCTCCAACCCACACTTAACTCTTTGATATTTCCCAAATTCTCCACCCTTTTTCGTGCACATCTTAAGTCAGCATCTCACAAGTCATAATTGCTTTTCAGCTTTAATCCACTCATCTTTTCCCTGCTTTGTGACACTTGACTCTGCATTTTTCCTTGGCCAACTGGTGCACTGTAAGGCTTTGTCAGTAAAGGGTGCTGGAGGGCCACTGCAAGGCCATAAGAGGAATGAGTTTCTCTTATTAGTCCAAGAAGTATTCTTCCTTGCTCCTCCAACACAGCTACCAGTGGCTTGAGGGAAGTCTAGGGACACTCTCTCCATCCTCTGGACCAACTCCTGCCTGCAGGCACCCCAGTGAATGTCTCAGTCACACAGCCCTGTATCATATGGACCAGCTTTGTCTTACCCTCATCCTTTTACAGATCCTGGAGTCCCACAGCAGCCTGCTCCCATAAACCAGTTTGAGCACCCACCTTCTGGCAAATTTCTTCACCATTGGCAAGTTGCTTGTATATTCTCTCCAATGAGGTCTGACTCTCAGCCTGGGGTTGAGGTGGAGAGTAGTGAGGGGGTGCATTTTTCCAAATTTCTTCCTTCTTTGGGTGCTCTCCCTCAGCCCTTGAGGTAATAGCTACTTTTTCTGTTTGCCATTTCTTTGTACTTTTAAATTCTCTTTCTCCTCTTCTAGCCACATTCAAGAGTTAGCATTTTCTTTTGAATGTCCCCTGTTCAAATTAACCAGTATGGTTTCTGTCCCCTGACTAGCTTCTGATGAATACACTCTTCTTTTTGCCTGGTTTCTTCTTCCTCCTTTAATGCTCACATCATTAAACAATATACACCTGAAAATCTCTCCCAGACCTGAAGTCCCTCTGTGTCTGTCTGTCAGCCTCAAGCAAAGTTAGTTATTCTTCTTTGTTCACTTTGTCATACATTTGTAATGCTTGTCAAAGTGTGCTGAAATTATCTCTATACACAATCCCTTCCCCATTCCATGTGAAGCTCCTAAACAATATAACCATGTCTTCTTTATCTTTGTTCCTCCAAAGTCTGACATGATAGACATCTAATAGATACTACTGCATGAAGAAAAACATGAAAAAAAATACACTAAAGAATAGCCATCCCTGCAGGGATGTCATTTTGATCAAAAAGGGACTTCAGAGCCAGCTTTGGATGCTTTGGAGTTTTAATGCAACGTCCACAGTATTTTAGTGGCATTTTATAACATCTTACGTCTTTTTCTCCTGTGCTATATCATGTACTTTAGGAAATATTTTGAGACTCTTACTTGATAAAGTTGAGATTTTATTTAAGAAGTTATTCTACTCTTAGCCATATTCTATTTTTTTTTATGGAAATGAGTAGATTGTAGAAGACTGGAACTTGCCATTTTTATTTTTTTCCAGTTACAGGAAATGATTAGGATTCAATGTATGTGAATAATATGAATTGTTATTTCCAGACCTGAAATATATAGCCAAATCTGTTCTTTCCTCCTCAGACTCATTCAGCAAATTTAAATCAGTCTATTAATCTTTGAGCATCTTTTGACTACCCACTATTAACATGTCAAAGCTATACCAGCCAACTTGAATTCAGTGAAAACCAGAAAGATCCAGCTGTTGTGATTAAATTAGTTGGTTGAAGTTTCATACCAATGGGAATCAGTGGAGACTAAACTGAAGTCATAATACCCCCTCTTCATGACCTCTGTCTCTGTCACCCGTGAAAACTTTATATTCTAACTAAATCTATATAGAGACTCTGAGGCAAAGTTCAGAGAATGGAATTGTCCACATCACTGTCATTGCCATGGCAATTTTTCGGCTTCTGCTCCCCCCTACACACCAAAAAAAAAAGAAAAGAAAAAGAAAAAGATGTAGCACAGAGGAAATGCAATATTTCCACATGACCCTAAGAAACCCCAGAAAGTCTCCTAAAGGCAAAGTAACCTACCCTGCTGTCCTAATTATTAAGGAACTATAAGCACCAGTTAGGCTATTCTATTGAGTTATAAAACGTTGAGATTATAAGGTGTGAAAAAATGTGGACGGGATATGATTTACAAAATGTTTTCTGAAGCTTTAGTTCAGAGAGTAAGTAAAAGGTTGAGCTGGCTGTTTTCTTTTTAACTTGAGTATTTTGATCTCTTTTTAGCTCATAAATCAGGTTATGGAATTTAAAAAAAAAAACTCTATCCAGATTGAGAAATTAGCCCAAAATGTCTTCAAGACATTAGAAGATTTTTTTTTTTTTTTTTTTTTACACACGGTAAGATCTAACATGTGTCATAATAAGGATGAAGCGTGAGAAAAGCAGTGGCTCATAACTTAGGCCAAAATTCATCTTCCCTAACACCTCAGAGTTTGTGATTGGTTTTGAACCCCTGATAGCAATGCATTTATTTATAGAAAATCCTGACTACTCACCTCTCAAGGATTAGACTCTTTTAAAAAGGCTTCTAACCAGAAGATTTAGGAATTATATAGTCCTGCACTTCAGGTCACCCTGATTCTGCAAAGTCCTGAAAGTGTGATTTCTCATTATAACTTCATCTTTGAGGGCAAAAGAACTATAACACTATGTCTTACTGTCTATTGGACACTTTATGGTAGCAGGTTTTCTGAATTCCTAAAAATGCTGGAGAAAAAAATATGTAAAAGGTTTATTTTCCTTCTTTCTTACTATGTCTGTGGGCCATATTTTACCCTTTTATCATCTCTCATCTAATTAACTCTGCATAGTTTAGTACTCTTTTGAATTAGGAAAATATTTTGGTCAACTTTGCATATCTTTGAAACACTAAATACATATTCTTAAACATAATTCACCATTAAGCTTTATATTAATAAAGCAATGAATTAGAGTTAATATTTTAGATGATGTGGGAAGAATTCAAAGTGATTTTTTAAGAATGGTCTTAAAGTATCAGAATTAATCAATAGCTTTAAAATGTAAGACAGCCCTAATTTTTTTTAATACATAGCATTGTAGAATAGAAACAGCATAAATGTATAATTATTCTTCTACTGACAACTCTCAAAAGGGAAAGGGAGAATTAGGGCACTGTTGTAATGCACGTTCTCAATTAAGTATCTGTTATATCAGTTAAGAGGAGAAAAACTTGTGCCATTCCTTTGGAAACCTTAAATAAATTTATTTCTACTTTCTCTGTCTTCCCTACGCCACCCCAAGGTAGTATCTGTGAGCTTCTTGCGGCAGGTAGAAAAACAGCAACCCAAAGATGTTCACATTTGAATCCCTTTGATCTGTGAAGAATATGTTATATCAAATGACAAAAAGGGAGTAAAGTTGCAGATGGAATTAGAGTTGCTAATCAGACGACCTTAAAATGAGGAAATTATCCTGGATTATCCAAGTGAACCCATTGTAATTACAAGGGTCATTAAAATTGGGGGGTGTGGGAGGCGGGGAACGGCAGAATAGAATCAGATGGTGATGTGACTATGGAACAATGATCAGAATGCAACTTTGCTGGGTTTGAAGATGGAGAAAGGGGGCCCAGGGCAAAGCAAGGAATGTGGTTGACCATTGGAAGCTGGAAAAAGCAAGGAAATGGCTCTTCTTCCTAGAACCTCCAGTTAGGGGTGCAGCTCTGCCAACACCTTGAATTTAGCCATTTGAGACCTACATCAGATTTCTAACTTACAGAATTTTAAGATAATAAATTTATATTGTTTTAAATTTACTAGGTTTATAATAATTTTTACAGCAGCAATAGAAACTAATAACTTCTCAAAGTGAATTTTTGCATCCTTTGCTTCTTTTCATGATAATAACTAACCCAGCACCTAGCATGTTCCATAAACACCACTGTTAGTAGATCCTTCCTTTATACACTACAATTATAATTCTTTAAACCAACTAATCTTTATTGAACCTATTTGTCATGTAAGAAACTCTATTAGATTCCGGGGACATGATGACATCAACCAGACGTAAAGCCTTATAGCAGCAGGGCTCAGTGGGTATAGGCTACCATGAAAATAAAGAGATTTAAACCTTTAGTATCTCATGTTTTGATGTTAAAAGTTAAAATAGAAAGTTTAGAAAATTTTTTAATTTTGTCATATTATAATAAATGCTGGTATATATTAAAGAGCGCTCATCTAGATATTTACTGTAATGGACAGTTACTGGTTTTGCCTTCTCTGTTAGTTTACTAGGGGTGCTAAACAAAGTACAACCAACTAGATGGCTTAAACAGCAGAAATATATTCCCTCACAGTCATGGAAGCTAGAAGTCCAAGATCAAGTTGTAAGCAAAGTTGGTTCCTTTGAAAGGTATGAAAGATAATCTGTTCTGTACCTCTTGCTTAGCTTCTGGTAGTTTTCTGGGAATCTTTGTCGCTCCTTGGCTTGGCTTGTGGAAGAATCTTACCACTCTCTGAGTTTATCTTCACATGGCACTCTCCTTGTGTGAATATCTCTGTGTCCAAATGTCCTCTCTTTATAAGGATTTCAGTCACACTGGATTAATGCCTAAGCTAATGATATCATCTTAACTTTGTATCTGCAATGATCCTGTTTCTAAATAAGGTCATATTCTGAGGACTTCAGCACATGAATTTTTGGAGGGACAAAATTCGACCTGTAACACCTTCCCACAATCTGTTCTTCCCAGTTATAGCAACATTAGCTCTCTTTGTATTTAGGGACCCATTTTAGATGCTTGAGTCTGAATGAATGTTACCATCCTTCATAGAAATGGGTATGTGTTTAGGCCAGACTAATCAGCGCTGCATCCCCAGCTGCAGTGACTCTTCTGGAGGCCAGAATGTGGCCACACGAAGCTAACGAGCACCATCTCTTGAAGTTTTACTCAAAGTATGGGGAAAGAGACAAGCTTATGTGTTTTGATGTATTAGAATAAAATCTTGGAAGAGCTCTTGACCAGTCCCTTTATTTTACTATATGAACACAGGTTGGTTAATAATGAAGCAACACAGAGAACATCAGAGCACTGAGAGAGAGAAGCAGCATCCTGACACATTTAAGTACTTGTCTCTATCTCTGTATCTGAAGGCTTCTCCTTGAACCCTCCATTTTATAAATAAAAAAATTCCCGCTTCTTATTTAAACAAGTTTGATTTGGATTTCTGAAGTCTGAAACTAAAAAGTTCTCTGCCTAAAATAGTTTCCTGAATGACACAAAAACACAAAGACTTAAATAGATATTACAGATAGATATCTACTCAACAGTGAAACCTTAATGACATAATTGAATAAACAAATATCATTTGGTGTGTTCTTACGTAAACATCCTTTATACTTTTGATGTTTAGTCTAATAATCCATTTTCAAATAAAAATAAAAATATAATTACATTTCTAAATAAAATGGAGGACACTTGGAAGTACTTTAATGTACTGTATTTTATTTATCAGTTATTTTCCTTGATTATTGCTATGTTAGGCTATATAGAATTTCATTCTTAGGACAAAATACAAGGGAAACCATTGACAATTAAAATGAACATGTAAATGGAGTAAAAATTTTAAACATTTTATTCCAGAAAACAATAACTTTAATACTCCTAATATGTACATTTTGAATAAATAATGCTATAATTTTATGTAGTCATTAATTGAGTTTTATGCACTTAACGAATAATGGAAATTTGATTGTTTCCTTGAGGAGCTCAAAGATATGCTACTCCACTCAAGGCAGAGAAGAAAAAACTACACTCACTCCCCTGAAGGTGTCATTCTCTGAGGATCTATTTTCTCTCTTAAGTCCCTACTGAATACAAATTGTAAAATTGGCCATTGGAATGCTTTATTTTTTCAGTAGATCTATTTTATCACTTTTCTCCATAGAATTTATTTGCATTTAACAAAGCCTTATTAATATCTGTCAAAAATACGTATTTTTACATTGTTGAAAAATTTTAAGCATTATTTGATTGGACTCTTTACTCTGTGAAAGTGTTAGCAGATAGCAGGACCCCTAAATTAGGAGGCCCACCAACATGTGGGTTCTTGCGAACTATGAAAGTATTCACACAGCAGAGGCATAGTGACGAAGTGAACAGCTGCTTTATTTCTCAGAAGGGGAAAAGGAAGGAAAGTGCTCAGGCAAGGAGGAGGGAAGAAAAAGCTCTAGCAGGGGAAAATGCGCTCGAGTAGGGAGCCATCAGCCAAGATGGCCGTGGGAACAGCTCTGGCCTGGGTCGGGCCATGTGGACTTTTCTACCATCATGTCCTGCTACCAGGTACGATGGAGCCAGTCAGTCCTTCTTTGAGTTCTTTAGTCCTTGTGTGGACTTTTCTGGTTTCATCATGGCAACCATCAACTGTCATAGCGCTGGTGGGTGTGTCACTTAGCATGCTGGTACACTACAGTGAGCATATAATGAGGCTCAATGTCCACTGGAAGTCAAATCCTCTACCATCTTGGACTGGGTGGGTTCTAAGCAGTTCTTGTTTCTTCTCAGCAACTTCCTCCTGATACTTAGAGAAGAGTAATTGGTTTCTGTTTGAGAGAGGGGCAACAGCCGTGGTAACAAAAAGGAAAGTTGCTGTTAAGCAGAATGCCTGCAATCTAGTGAACTCAGCATCCCGCCCCCCAAAAAACAAAACATCCCCAAAGATTCTGTTCAATGAAAGTTTAATAGAGAAATGAAGATATAAGCTCAGTTAATCCTTGAGATAGGTGGTCAGACTTGTTGCCACCCCCTAGTGCCCGCAGGCTTGCCCTAGTCAACTGCTTGAGCCTGCTCTGTGAGTCAGCGAGGCCTGGAAGGCCTTATCATAAACAAGACGCAGGGTTTTGGAGGGGGTGAGCAGCACAGGATCCTGCTCCCTTTCAAAAGGATTCTTAATGTTATATATTTCTAAATTCCAAGTTTCCCCAATAAATTGGAAATAATTTATTTTCAAATCATTTTTATGCACAGCAATTGACCACTTACTATGTAAATATTATTTCTTTTTTCACTACTATTTATACAGTTTGATAAGGAAACCCATTATATTATGTGATTTTATTATAATCATTAAAATGTATTTACCTGTGTATTTTCCTCTACACAAAACATGAAAAAATCCAGAGATGACTCTTTTAAAACTTACAATTTTGATCAAATGGGATCCATTAGTAGGTACAAACTAAGCACTTGATCCAAGGAAAATGCTGCTCATTGGCTTTACTTCAAGATTGAAAAACAGAATAAAATTGAAGGCAAAAATCTAATTCCTTTTATCTATGGGTGAGATATAATGCTTATGCTATAAATACAATCCCATGGGCTAGTTAGGTCATATCTAATATTTGGGAGGAAGTAATGGTATTTCACAGAGTCCTGCTGCCGACATCCTCGGGCTTGATGATATTTACTCATTTAAGTTTAAGGTAATTCAAAGAAATTCCAACTTAATACCGGCCCTTTGATATTCTGCCATCTCAGCCCAGTGGGGTTATCCTTTTTTTTTCATATTTGAATTCATCTGTGCCTACATGTCTCTTGATAACCTGCTGTCATTGAAACCTGTCTGCTTAAATGAGATAAGCTGGAGAGAATTGATACGCCAGCCTTCAAATAGAGCCTAGAGATGCAGGAAAGTAAAGCTTTCAGAGACTCACCTATTTACTCCCAGGAGAGACATCAAACTCTTCTGAACCTCTGTGAAATACAGTGAATGGTTTTCTGATCTGTACTACCTGCCTACAAGTAATAGAGCACAGATCACATTGGTCAAATTCATCTGTTCAAAGTCTTAAAATTCTACCGAATGAAGCTACAAAGGGGGAAAAGCAGGTGATTTGTTCACACAGTCATCAGGATCTGAGAGACTGATTTTTATCAGCCCTCTTATCCTCAGCAATCTCCTTGAGGGAGAAAGAAAAGGAAGGCAGAGCTTCCTAGAGGAGCTATAAAGCTGAATCTGGGGTATATTTATGGTTATCATTTGCACAGATCACTTGGTGCTCTAACACCATGCTCTTGATCACAGCGTAAATCAGACTTTAATTTTAACCTTTGCAGTTCATCAATAGATTCAATATCAGAAATAATTCAGGGCTGACACTATTGGTTTACAGGTAAGTGTAACAAGAATGGGAGGGCTTAGTGATGTATTAGTTGCCTTGTCAAGTGAGGCATAAAGATTCATGACTCTTAACTTATGTTTCCATCACAAACTCAGAGCTATAAATAATGCAAGCAGCTAATCAGGCATAGAAAAGATGTATAGCATCATTGAAAATCCGTTATTTGTACTGTTCAAGCTTTTAAAAATGTATTCCATGTAAAGTAATCCAGTGTCATAATTCATAAAGGATCTGTGGTATCTCACAACCCATATTCAGTATTCATTTTAAAAGTTTTATTAGTTCCATAGTATGGCATTATTTCTTAAACAGTAACGATCTTTTGTAGACAGAGTAATTTAGCTTAAAGTTATATGATTCACACATAACATGAATTGCTAAGATTTAAAGTGAATTCCAAAGTAATACTTTGTTAAGTACTTTTCTTTTTTCATAGTTAGAAGTCTGCAAAATAATTTTCAACAGATAAAAAATAACATAGAAGCAAATGCAAACTTAAGAGATTGAAAATTATGTAGAGGAGAGGGTTGAGCATTTTTTTCTCTGAACCTGTTTTAGGATAGATGTTATGTAACAGAGTATCACAAAGTGGCTTAAACAACAGAAATTCACAGTTTTGGAGGCTGGAAATCCCAGATCAAGGTATTAGGCCTATTCTTGCCTTATTATTTACAAACTGTCTCAGACACTGTAGGTCAGAGCTTTTCCTTGCTTTTTCTGTAAATTCCTCCCCAAGGAAAAGCTGAACTTGCCCTAAACTCAAGTCTAATAGATGAGATACTATTACCTGCTGGCCTGAATTGATAAATTTCTTGGCTCCTAATTTTTCAATCTTTGGGTTCTCCCCTTCTCCTAGAAAACCCTCCTTTGATTAGAGCCCTATTTTTACCTATAGCCTGCTTCAACAAAAGTGTCAGTTTCCATATCCTTTAATCTACAACTGAACTGATCTCCTGGCAAAACATCCATCTGAAAATCTTCTCCAGGTATCTGTGCACCTGGAAATAGTTCTTGGGTCCAGTTCTGGGTTTTCCCAGTTTTCACTGTCCACTGGAACTTTACATGGCCAAGCCTGGTCACATTCCAAGAAAGAGTCCACCAAAAGTTAACTTTGAAAGTATACCTAAAATACCCTAGTTTTGCAAATTAAAAAAAATTGTGAATACCTTACTATAACTATCTCCTAAAAAATCAGGTTCAACTGAAGGAACTTGAAGCCTAAACTTCACTTGTATCATAGGAAACTTGCCATTGAAATAAATCTGCATTTGTTATTTCATTCTATTGTTGATACTATTTATTTTGGGAGGAAAGCACTTTGGAAAAGAGTGAGTTTAATAATCATGCACTAAGTATATTTTTCTCAAGAAATTTAATAATGAAAGTATAATTAATTATAATGGTATTAATAGCCATGTGAAAACCAAAAGACATGAATCTGTTTAAGAAGAATCACCACAAACTTCAAAATTAATAGCACTTTAAAGGAGAATGTATGGGAAGCTGATGATTTAACACAGATAGCTGCAGGAAATATCTTGACATAGCACCCTGTGAAACATGATTTTCCACTTAGATCAAAGGATGCTCTACTAAGTACATTTTACTCATTTTCTATTTCGTGGTCTTTGTGCTTTTACAAAAAGTGAAGCCAAAACTGTGAGGTGTTGGCTCTATTAGAAGAAAGGCTTTGAAAACACTTAAAGTAGAGGCCATGTCTTCTGCTTCCAATGGAAAATCAATTTATTCTAATAATGTTTTCTTCATTTCCTACAATTCATGTAATCAGAATAAAGCTTTAGAAGTTGATTTGGTCAAAGATGAAACATCTGATATTGTTATTAACGCTACTGAAAATTCATCTTAAAATTTGGAATAGACAAAAATACAAATTTTAATGGAATAATGCTCAAGATAATGTTTTTATGTTATGAAACTCAATATAACATAGAATGTATATGGAATTGGTTGTGGTACATTAATCATTTGCTAATGTATTTAATAAAGACATAATAGCCAATCAAAATAGGAACTATAATTTTCAAAATTTTAAAGTATGTTTAATGTAGACAAATAGAGTATTGTAACAACAAAAAATTTTGCAACACATTAAATACTGAATTTTTTAAAATGTATTTTAGGAGGTTAGTATTCTTCTGGTCTTTTTGCTACCTGTCATCAAGACTTTACAAATATTTGAGGTTTTTGATAAGCTATTTTTAATAAATGTAAGTTTATGATAACATTGGATATTTTCATAAATTTGATAGCAATTTATTAAAACTATGTGAAATTTTTGAAACAAGTTATTCAATTTATGGAACTTAAAAAACTTCATATTTTGTAGTTTCTAGTGAAATGTAATTTTTGGAAACAAAGTTTGCAAATGAGAAGACCGTGAAATTTATCTCTATAAAGCAGAGTGAAACTAACCAAATTAAAAGGTGATAGATTGTAGACAAGGTTTAATTTTGAAAATCTATCATTAAACTTTGGAATTTCTCAATATATTGAAAGAATCTTGATGGATTACCACTTTTTATACATGGTTCTCAAACATAGGTGATTTTGTTCCGCAGGGAACATTTAGCTGCGGCTTGGAGGTGTTTTTGACGCTACAGCCTGGATTGTGTTACTGCCATCTAGTGTGTAAAGGCTGAGTACATGGCTAGACATCCTATAGTGTACTTAAAAGGCCCTCAAAAATAATTAATTATTCCGAAATATCAATTATACTGAAGTTGAGAAACTCTGTTTTTATTGGATAAATGTATCATCTATACCAGAATTGAGTGAAATTAAGCACTAATATTTTGAACCATCTAGTGAATATTCAAAAGAATCATACAAAAAGACAGATTGTTTGACAAATGTTATCCTATTAAAATATTTGTCAAAGACAGGTTTTCCAATGGAAGGATAAAGCTGAGTAGCTCCAAAAATACATAAACTGAAAAGTTTACACGTTAATATATAAAAATTAGAATTGATAATTATCTCCATTTGTGCAGTATGCTCTTTGAGCCTCAGAATACGTGTCAGATAATTTCATTAGGAAGAACACCTAGTCTTAGAATGAGAGTCGTGGAGGATGGACATACTTAGTGCTCACTTTCCCCGTAGCCGGAGCGTTCCCTGGAGGAAAGTAGTCCCCTAAAGCCGATGTATTGTCCCAAATACCTTGGAGTTCTGTCGAACGGGATTTTCTCCATTTTATGACTGCTCATGATTGTGCCTGTTTGACTCTCCCATTGTTAAGTTTCTGAAAAGCTAAGGTATAAGTTCGTGTTTCTAAATTCTGGCTTATTTCAGTTTATGACTCAGCATTTCTGCATCTGCAGCTGCGGAAGTGAATTAAATAACTAAAAGCTGATTCCATTTTATTACTGGCCATCTTACTCCATGACTATATAAGAAAACACTTACGATACTGGCATGCTTATTCTACTGAAAGATCTCTCCACTATAAACTTGTTTTAAAATCTTCCCCACAATATACCATTAGCATTCTTCAAAATAACTCATTCAAAGTTCATTTGTATCATTTACATGTATCTTTATTGAACCATTTGACCTGCACTGTCCAGCACAGTAACCACTAGCTCCTTGTGGCTTTTGAACACTTGAAATGTGGGTAGCCCAAATTGAGATGTACTGTTAATTAGAAAACTCATACCAGTTTTCCAACACTAAGAATGAAAAAAGAAATATAAAATAGCTCAGTAAATTCTTGCATTGATTACTTTCTGAAATATTTGACATATAGTAATATAAATTATAAAATTAATTTATTTTACTTTTTTAAAGTTACCACTAGGAAGTTTAAAATTACCTATGTGACTTTTAATATATTTTTAATTGAACAGTGATATACTAAACTATGAATTCCTACAAAGTACAGTCTAATGCTTCAGTCATCTTTGTCTTCCTCACATTTAATAGAGTAAATATCTAATTAATTAATATGTTGAATAAATTATATAGAAAATAATATATAATAAAAATATAAAATATGCCTATATGCCAATTAAACACAAGCCAAGTTCCATGGGTTTGTTAAAACATGAACAGACTGAAAATAAGACATTAGATTGCTATACAGATTCTTAAAGATATTTTTGAGTTTGATAAGAATAAAAATGGTTAAGGAAATGGACATGCACAGATGGAAAAGAAAGGAATACATATATACTGTAAGATACTTGAGATCAAAAATTTTAAGCCACGTTAAAAAAATACAGAAAGTTTTTGACTTAACTAAAAGTTATCCACTGTCTTCCAAACGTATTATCATATTTACATTTTATAATATAAAGATGGGTAGCTTTTTATTTTTATTATGCAATTGATACAAATTATCTGTTTTAAAGTATGACCTCAATGAGGATCTTAGCCAGTGGGGTATCTCTGAACCTCTAATCTACTCACTTGAAACTGACTTCAAATCAGGAAATAGAGAAGAAAGTAAGGCTCCCTGTTGTGTTTCTCCCTACCCTCCTAGGCTTCAGCTCAGGCATTTTGTTTGTGGGAATGGATCCCAATTGTAAGGACTATCTGTGGCAGCACAATAAATTGAACCATATTGCCTAAAGTCAGCATGCCATTACTGCCTACAGAACTTGCAAGTTTTACTGAAAAGAAGATTTACATTTTAATTTGGAGTCTCCAGCTCCCAAAGTGCACACATACTTCCTGTCAAGAACCCTGGCTTTGCAAAGAGATATTACTAAAAGCAGACCACAAAAGACAGGAATGTTTAAAAATTACGTTTCTACTGATACTCCTTGAGGGACACTTGATATAGTAACTTAATCCATCAATGGGGGTTTTATCTTTGCATGTTTGAGAGTTTAAAAGAGGAGAGCACAATCAAATTTCAGTTTGTATTATGTGGTGGATACTATCCTAATATGTGATCTAAGTTAATCTCTTGGACAATCCTATGATAAGTAACTGTCATCTCTATTTTAGAGATAGTTCTATAGGTGATCATCATGCCTTGAATATCCTCCTATATAATTTGAAACCCATCCTCCCTTTCATACCCCCATTTCTTACAATAGTAGTTTTGTCCTTAGTATAAAATAGATATTGTCTCCCAAAACTGAAGGAATGTATTTAACAACATAAACTTATTTTCTACAGTCCTATGCTTGCTTCATTCCATCTTTCAATCAAAGCAAATAAAACTGGCTTCCAGGGACTCTCTCAAGGGGTGTTAGCTGGCCCCTACATTTCTGCTAAATGACTTTTCCACTGAGGAGCTGGAGACAATGCTTTCATACCCCCAAACTCCTTGTGATTATCATGCTTCATAGATGGGGCTTATCTAGCACAAGTACACCTACTGGCCTCCTACTATTATTTGGTGAATTTGACCAAGATCAGCTTGGACTGATTCTATCCCAGTAAGTTTTATTGTTTTTAGTAACTAATTTGCGAGTCCCCAAAACAGATCAAGTTAACCGTATGGAACAATTTCTGCTTAAAAACACAATCAAAATTCAGTAAATATATAAGGATTGAACATTAAGATAAGTGAAATGCCTACTGAATCAGAGGCCACTAAGTGATACTGGGGAAATGGAGCCCATCACTGGTTTGGTGCTGATAATGGTATTATCCAAAACCGTCGAACAGTGCATCTGGGAGATGTTTAATTAAAATAGTCACCAGATGTTAGAATACCATTCTATATGACCTTCAGGCTTAAATTCCAACAGTCATATATATTTTAACTAAATTTTCTTTTTTTCTCTTTTTTTCTTTTGTTGATCTGTCTTAACCTTTTGTTCCATTACTATCATGTTTAGCAAAGTACCCCACATCTATGAATATCAGTTTTATTACTTCTAAAACAGAAATCATAATGACTTGTAGGATGATTTGATAATTAACATCAGGATGAACATGTAGAGCCACAGTACTGTCAGTAATTGTTAGTTTTATTTCCCCATAAGTATCAGTTCTCATGCTTCTTCCATCTTACAATTCGCAATTTCTAATTCACATTCATTCTTCAATTTATGCTAGGAGCACATACATCTGTTCATAAGGTTATTTCCTTATTCTGGCAAGAAATATTTCAGTGTGCATATATGCTAGCGAAGGGGTGTTTCTCAGTATATGAAGATCATATCTTCTTCATCTATTTACTTACAGTATTGGTCAACATTTACCATACCCAGCATAAAGCATATTGTTTCCATCTTCAATTATATTCAGTCAAAACATTGTATTTTTATATAGAGTTTAGGTTTATTAATGTATAAAAGGTTAAAGTATTGAAAATATTTGAGAAAACTAGATTAGTGATATTAGACAGTACAGCCATCGTATTTGAAAGTGTGGTTCTGATGTCAGAAAGAAGACCTAGATCCAAACCCTGTGTAAAGTACACAAACCTGTGTAAAACTATTTGTCATTAACAAATTGCTTTACATTTTTAAGCCGTAGTGGAGCTAAGGCTCTAAAATGGAGCTAATTGTATTTAAAAAAATCTCTAAAATGTTCCTAATTGTATTAATAACAACATCTGTAATTTATGAATTGGTTATCATGTGCCACGCACTCATTTAATTCTCACAGCAGTCTTAATAGTACATATTATTGTTATTTTATTTTATTGATAACAAATACATAGAAAGGTAGATGATAATGTCACATAATTTATCACTGGTAGAGCAGAAAATAGAGTACGTGCATCTGACTGCAGAGTCAATCCAGTTAACCATTCTATTGATGCCTATTGCATTGGATTGATTGACTTAGCAAACTGCCTGGTATAGTAAAAATTCCAGGTATAATAATACCAGTCATACTGTAATTAGCATCATCAGTGTAATGATAGAATTGTGTAAAGAACAAAAAGAATCAGAGTGGGGAGAAAAATGCTACATGTTGTAGCATGGAGACACAGTACAACTAAGCAGGAAGAATAGAAAGGGTATCTTACTAGATTATGTGCAAATCAGCTCTCAGTTTTTCTGTTGAGCTGTACTAGGTTGTAAACTAGAGTACGATCAAGTTTTATTGTATCCAGATCTTTTACTGTACCCAGATCTTTAATTTTTTTTTAAGTATAATCACCCCTCCCCACACTCAGTTCTGAAAAATGTGCCTTATACGCTCCTCTCATATTATAGCCACTAAAATTAAATTAGTCACAAATTATTTAATTATATTTCCAAAGTCTGAGAATAAGTTAAGAAATTATAATACCCCTTTGTTTTTTTAGTGTCAATAACATTTTCTTCATATTAAAATTCTTTCTACCAAACTGTGAAATATGCAATTTACCTGGAAAGGAATTCTCAGAGTGACATTTAAGTTGTCCTGATGCAAAAAAATCCCATACTTCATTAACGCACCACAGAGAACATATAATCAGCTTCTGAGTGAACGACTCCAATAATATTAAATAATTCCCTGGTTCATAATTTAGTGGAAGTACAATGGAACTATAATTCACATTTTAAAATCCCAGATCACCTCCTGCTTCTACATAAAAGGGTCATGTAAACCAGCATCATTGGTAATAAACAGGAAAGCGAGAGGTCCCCGACTGTGTGAGTTCTACTGGGAGGCTCAGCCTCTTCATGTCATAATTCAAAATCAGTCTTTTGTATTTTTCTTCTATCAAGAAGCTTAACAATATAGAATGTGTGAAAATAATTCTCAGCTTCCACGTGATTTTTTTATTTAATGTACTGTATAGATACAGTGGTCGGGGACTATTATCAAGCTTATGTCTCGGGACTAGAACACTTCTGGACACAGGCATTCTCAAATATATGGCAAGAAACTTTCCATTACTTAAATCTATGCACAGAATTTCTACATCATCTGCCTTTTTCTAAACTACTATCAAACCCTGAAAAGTCACTACATAATTGGGATTTGCTACAGCAACATATATTTGACTGCTTTTGTATACTTCCTGTTTGCAAGAAACATTTATTTCTAGAAATGTAGGTTAAGGATATGGGTACATACAGAAACTTGAGTTTTTGGTTAAGTCTCACAGAGTCTATAATATTATAACACAGCAATAGTTCTAGCATGTTAATAACAGCTCTACTGATTAACTTTTGAAGAACAATAGTTGTTCCCACAGAATCTTGAAAGCCATTATTGCAAACTTAGTACTCTACCATTAAACTGATTTGACGTGCAAGACAATATAATTAGTTAAATTCAGTTATTATCACATTTTTGATTAATTTTTGATCAGACCACTTCTTAGGCAGATGGTCAGTGTATATAATTCTATATTTAGAATATATATGTATTTTTATATTCAATGAGTATATATATATATATATATATATTCTGTATTCAATACATATATATGTAGATATCCACTGACTAGTTTTGGTTAAAATTAGCTTTAGCCTGGTAATGGAGTCATATTCTAGTTACATGTGTGTAAATGCAAATATAAACTACTCCCTCTTGAAGATATTGTGCAGGCAGTTCCCCTCAGAAGGAATGCAAAACTAGAGAACACAAATAAACAAAAGAGACCCCTTCCTAGACCACTGTCAACTTCTGAAACCTTAATTCTAAAATATTTGTATATCTCCTGTAATGTTCTAATATGATATAATATATCCATTCCAGTCCATTATGTTATTTGTTCATACACAGTTATTCTAGTAAATGAGAATTTTTAAATGTTTAATGATATAAAAATCAATGGCTTTAACGATTATCTCCCCATTGATGACAACAAGACTGTTAAAATAAGAAAGTGCCTTACTAAAGTTTTGGAAATACAGAAGCCATCTTCTTGATGCCATGAAAATTTCATTATTCCAGATCAGATTTACTTTGCTCCACCGTGAACCTTATAGTTTCAGTTTCCAACCTTATAGTTTCAGTTTCCTCCTGCTTACCCTTTCCCTTCTCGGCAAGCCAGTGGAAATCATTGCAAAGCTGTAGCATTGTCTCAAAAGTTTGCCTACTCTGTAGTTTCTAGTGAAAAAAATAAATGAAGATACTTTAAATTGTTTTGTTTAAGGAAAAGAAACATTTGCTTTGTTACCCTCCACAATTTTTTACAGACCATATTAAATAAAATTATTAATTGAATAATTAATTTCTATGTGAAACACCATGAAATTACTGAGATAATTAGAGGACGAAATTAAGATAGTTCCTGTTATTTCAGCAAAAGTTTAGTAAGGGAATGTGTCAAGCTTTTTTTTTGTTTTGTTTTTAATCAGGGAAAATATTGTAGGTAAAATATATGTATAACCAAAAATATGTTACGATTTGCAAGGTGTCATGCTTTTCCTGAACAAGAATTGTAAATTATCCTTCATAAATATAATATGCAGTAAAATAGACTGCTGTTTTTTTTCCAAACATTAAATTTGAGGAAATAAAAGTGACAATAATTAGTAGTCGTCTTTCTCAGTACAGGTGTGTAAATCAGTGTAAGCCGGTATTTCTTCTAAATGATTATCTTTCATAAGAGTTTTTCTTAGTTTAAAAGAATCATCTCCTATTGAGTAATGTGTTTTGAGCACCTGTACCCTACATCTTCTAGATCTCATTAATTAGCTATTTCTCACCTGTAGTTTTCAGTTAAGCAGCAATACCGAAAGTGGAGTAGGAAATACCTCTCCTTAATTTTTCTCATGGACAATTTCCTGGATGGGCAATCTTTGTACAAAGATATACTTCCAGTGCATTGCTTGTGGGAGGTTCATTGTTTATTATGTGCATAGTGTGATAGTTCTCAAATGTTGAGGGAAAGCGGAGAGAAATAAGGAATTTCTCTCCAGAATATCTGTTTATGCCCACAATGTATCCCATAATGCCATAATCATAATGAGGAAGCTGGGGGTCATCGGTATTTTGATCAGGCTTCCCAGGTGATTTAAAAATCCTTTTTTATTAAAATAAAATTATCTTGAAAAATGTCAACTGGAACGCCTATGGACTATAGAGAAGCGAAATGAAGTTTATTTGGAGTTTTAGAATTGTAATTAGGGGATCACAGATTTCAGAGGATCTCAGAATAGTACCCCATCAGAGGAAAATAGGTAGGGGTTTTTATGGGGAAAAGGAGAAAGTTCATGCAGACTTGCACAGTGTTTTCCAAGAATTTGGTTTGGAGGGTAAATTTGCTCTCTATACATGATCGGGTTATCCAGCCCATCACATCTGTTACTTGGGAAATGTATGGTTTCCTTAGTTCAGACAAAGTACAGTCCTCGGGATTGTTCTTTCCTTTTGGCTACTCAGCCAATATTCAGCAATTTTAACTTAGAATGTTCAGCAAAAGTCCAGTGTGGATAGCAAACATGGAGACCCTCAGGTCACATCTCAGTTATTCCTGACATCTTTTCATAAGAACCACAGGCTTGATTATGAACTGTATGAGAAAACAGTTATATAAGAAAACTATTAACAAACTGACAGACATTGGTAGTGGCCTGGTCGAAATCTGATCTCTTTGAAGAAAGTAGTGTGCCCAGCTACTTCCTACGCTCTGTCATATCTCAGAGTGACCATGTGACAGTCTTGCAAATGTAACACAAGAGTTGTGCATGTGGGCTTCAGGGACAGTTTTTGTGTTCCTGATAACAAGGGACAGGTGTGGGCATCACCTGTTTAACTCTTGTTCTTTTCTTTCTGTCTAATCTCTGAAATGCAGGTAGGCTACCTGGAGGTGGAACAACATTTGTGAAAAATACATGTTATTGCAGAGAACAGAGACAGAAGGAGCTGTCCAGCCAACACTGAATTTTCCACTTCCAGATCACTTTTTAAGTAAGGAAAATATAATCCTTATTTGTTTAAGACCTTACAGGTTTTTGTGACATGCACCTAAATATATTCCTGAGTAATACACCAACAAAATGTTTTCATATCCTTGAAGGATCACACCATGATTCCACTTCATATCAAAATACAATCAAAAGGGTCTATTCCACTGATATTCCTCATTGTCCTATTTTTTTAATATCCATTTCCCATGCCAGCTGCCTTTATTTGATTTTATTCTACTTAAGTCTTCCTGAGATGTTTCTCTACAACTAATAACTTGCCCAATATTGTTAAGGGGCAAAAGTGAAGTGCTCAATGGTAGTTGAGTCATGTCTACAACTGTAGTTAGTATGAGAGAGCCTAACTAACCTGGAAAACTCTGGATTCCTAAAGATTTTTCTTTGATTGAGGGATAAACAATTAATTACCCATGATTGTTAGTGAGCATCAGCATGCTGGAAACACATGGTTTTGAGTACTTTTTGGTGGGCAAAGGGATAGGCTAAATGAATAATGGCTCCCCAAAGATGACTCCTGGACCCTGTGGAAGGGGTTCTGTAGGTGTCATTAAGGATTTTGAGATGGGGAGGCTAGGCACTCACTGCAATCACAAGGTCTTTATAAACAGGAGGCAGGAGAAGGGAAATTGGAGTGATGTGGCCAGGAACCAGGAAATGCCAACAGCTTCTAGCAGATAGAAGGAGCAAAAAATAGATTCTCACCTAGAGCCTCCAGAAGAAATTAGCCCTGCTGATCCTTTGATTTTTAGCTCTGTAAGTCTCATTTTGAATTTCTGACCTCCAGAACTGAAAGTTAATACTTTGTGTTGTTTAAACCCCTCAGTTTGTGCTAACCTGTGACAACAGCAATAAGAAATTATTGGCCTGAGGGGAGGGAGAGGAGCATCTAAGGAAGAACATTTTATCCTTGTATCATTTAGCCCAAAACAGTGCATATTTTTCTCTATATATAATTTTATTGGCAAGTGCTAATAGGTAACAACAAAAAACATTCCTGAGTTATATACTGTTTATTTACTTATCTATACATCTGTTTATTGGTTCAAATAGTATTTGTGTCAAACATCTAATTGTCTCCCAAATGTAAATCACTGAAATATTGTTTGGAAGATACACTGGGAAAAATCTCTTTTGAGGCTTAATCTCATTTAACCTTTTTTAAAGTATACTCACCAGGATTTTGTCTAAATCTATAAAATCAGGCTTAAAGTACAGATACACTTGTTACACTGTTGAAAGATTTTGTTTGAACATTGACTACTTGACATTGATTGGTTAATATAAAGTGTGGCTGTGAATCATCCAAGCACGTTTATCTGTGCCTAACAAGAACAAACTACGTACCCCGGGTTATTGAAATACATTGTTGTGATTGTATATTCTCTCCAGTAAAACTAAAGCCACTTTGGCAGACACCTGACAGAGAAGTTGTCTTTCCCCTACCTCAGGCAGGGAAAATGAGCTCTGCTTCCCTTTTCTCCCTGTGACCATGACCAGCTATTGTTAGGTGAGACTGTGGAGCCTGCCTGTGCCCTGGGCCCCTCCACTCAGTGCCTGCCTTGAACGCTCTTAACTCAACAGCAGAATTGACATCCAAGGCATTCATACAAATTGACCTAAAGAGTAAAGTTAACCAATACATGTACACAGGTGATAAAGATATGGAAGAAATGTGAAAAAAACCTATTAAAAATGATTTTTTATTCAGGAAATGTTGAACAAGAAAGATAATTATAGTCAGATTTTAATAGAGATAAAGGCATAGATTAGCAAGTATTAATCAGAAAGGTAATGGTTATTTGATGTTAAACGGAAGTAGAAAACTCATGCATCAGGATGGAGAGAGAAACAAAAATGTGAGTCTTAAAAATGTATTACTAAGAACTTTGCTTTTCTACTGTTTTAAAAAATTAAGAAGTTTATTTCTGTTTTTTAATTTTAGTATCACCACAATATTTAAGGGGGTGTGTCTGTGGATAATTGAGACAGCATAGATTAATGGTAAAGAATGAGAACTCTGGAGTCAGACTGGTTAGATTTGTTTCCTAGTTACTATTAACTAGCTGTGCATCCTTTGGCAATGACTTAACCTCTCCGTATCTCAATTTCCTCATCTATAATATGAAGATCCTAATAGTGCCTACCTCATAAGATTATTATGAAGATGACCTAAGTTAATATTTACAAAATATTTAAAAGGTTACTGACGTGCTGAATTCTATATACATATGTTTCTTAAGTGGATTTACAGAATTTTTGAATAATGTTTTTAATAGGAAAAATTACTTTTTCCCAATATTATATTTTACTACTTTTATTAAGACCTGCTGCAAAGTATATTTCTGTTTAAAAGGAGCATATAAGAACCTATAAGGGTATATTATCCCTAAACAATCTCTAAACATTAGTCATAATGAACTTTTACTATAAAGTTAGCTAACTTTTAAAGTTTGATGAATTATATAGCTCTATGATTTATGTTACTGGAAGTAACTATGGGTACTACACTATAATTAAATCAAAAGCTAGTTAAGATTCATAAATCCTTTCACTTTTAATAATGCTAAACACTGGAAGTTTATGTCATAGCTTCTGATGCATTCTTCTGTTCTGAACACCTTGTAAGTGTAGATTTTATTTAAAGGAACAAAGAACTAGCAGGCGTATGGAGAAGCAGCAGCTGAACAAAACCGTCTGTGAATTTCATGAACTTATTTGGTTAAACTTTGTGCTCATTAACTAGAATGTGCTCTTCGACTTTGCTCTTAAAAAGTCTGACAGGTGAGAAATCCATACTGTTTCATTTATACCACAGTTTGAGATGCTGAAATGAGAACTGGCATTTGGAATAAGTTCAGTGTCATGACCCCTTTCAGGATGCAATTTATGGCTCTGTGAATGTAAATGTGAATAATATTAAGCAAGCTAAAACTATGCCTAGATAAATATGCCTTACCCAGCAAATGAGGAGCAGTGAACAAAAACCAGCATACCCTAATTCTTTATCTGGTTTATGTATGTGTCTCCAAAGACTGTTGTACATATAAAAAAGTTAAATGAGGGAAAGTCAAATGAAAAAGAACAATACATTTGCCAAGCTGAATAAAGCCAAGTATAATACATTAATACTAACTCTCAATTTCAAGTGTTTCAACGAGAATAATACTGTTCCAGAATAAATATTTTGCAGTAAGAGCTTGCAAAGATATCAAAATATAGTTACTTTAATAAGCAAATTATAGAACAGTATGCAGAAATGATCTCATTAGCTTGAAAAAGTGACATATACGTACTTGTGTGTGAACATAATAGTATTTTTAAATGGATAAGTTGAAACTTGATAAACCTACTAAAAGGAAGGATTCAATAAATACAAAATTTATTTTATACCCGGGAGCCAGGGAATGGGAACAGCATTTATGTGCTTCTTGGATCGGGTAGTGAATTGACAGGTGTTCATTATGTTCACATGCCTTAAAAATTACGTAACTGTTACAGTATTAAGTTGTATGTTTCTTCTTAGTAGTGAAAAGACTAAACTTTCACCTCTGGAAAGATGGAGTAGACACACTTTCCCCTATCTGTCCCACTAAGTAGAGCTAAAATCCCTGGGCATCATGCATAAAACACACATAAGAAAACTGTGAAAGGTAGCAAGAAAAAGCATACCAGCTAGGACCTCAGGATCTGGAGAACAGAATGATGCTGAGTCCTCTTGGACTCACTTTTCTTCATATATCCTGGCCTCGATATTAGAGAAACCAGCAATTTGGAAATACCAATGGACTAAAACCCCCTGCAAAAGACTGGTCTGTTTCGCTGGATGAAAAGAGAGAACCGATCTGGCAAGGTACAAAACTTCCAGACAAAAACTACTCTATCCCAGCCAAAACGCCACATAAAATGATGGCCCCACATCCATCAGCAAGGCCTGAGTAAAGAGCCTAGGCTTTTTCTCTCCTGCAAGACTGTGAGAGGCTTATCATACACCCACAGGTGCACACGCACACCCCCGGTGGCGTCAGAAGACCAATCTCTGCTGGCTGGTAAAACTCCTTCTGGTACTCTCATGTCCTTGGAGGCCATGTGGGGGGCTTGGAGCTCCACCCTCACCTGGCCTTAACAGTGCTTGCTGGATGGCAGCAGAAGAGGCCTAGTGCAGGGTGAGGGCTTTTACCACTGCCAGGGCTACTGAGGCCACCCCTCACCTTGTCAATGGAGATACACAGGAAGCAGTAAAGAGGTGATATTAGAGGAGGCCAAGTTGGGAGCTTCCACCAGCAGTAATGAACTCAAGGGAAGAACTTGGACTACCCCTAAACCCCGTATGTCAGTGATGAGATCCCACTCTGTTCACCAGTATGGTACCAGAGGAGACTTGATGAAATGGAATATTTAAATAAGATGCAGAATCTTATAATATAATATCCATAATATCCAGGATTCAATTGAAAATTACTCATTATAAGAACCAGGAATAACCTAACCTCAATAAGAAAAGATGTCAAGGTCGAGATGACACTGATACTTCGATGAACAATTATGCATGCACTTGAAATAAATGAAAAGATAGAAAATCTCAGCAAATAGAGTCTAATAATGAAGTATTTTACCTAAATAATGTTATATTATACATTTTATAAATCCTTGGTATACAGAGTAGAAAGAAATTGCCTTCTTTTAAGTTCTTAATATAAAATATCATTAAATTGCCACAGTGATCTTGGTGTCAGTATCATTATGTCTTAATTGAGAATTCAGGTTTTGAATGGGTGAGCAGCTTTCCTAAATTACACGCTTGGCCAGTTGCTGGACATTTAAATATTCACCACTTTGGAATTTAAATTCTAAGGTTTGTCAACTACTCATGTTGCCTTATCATGAATGTTGTTGGAACTACTATTTACTATGCATATACACACATACATACACCTCTTCTTGAGGAACTGTAAAATAAATTTATACTATAATTTATACTTAGAAAAGCAATCTGCCCTTATCTTATGGACAATATGAATTACATAACTCATCTTGTTTCCAAATTATGTGACTTTGTACAGAAAAAATTAATCTAGATCCTAATAAGTTCTCTTACTTTAAAATTATTAAAAAATACGACATGAGGTTTGTATACCAACTGGCTACCTAGTTCCTCTTTAGAATGTTGACTTTAATTCCCCATCATTCAGGTATTATATCACCCCTCTATCTGATTTAATTTATTGTGTTGCAGAAACTTGAGCCCCATTAAAGCCTTTTGTTGAATAGTGGCAGGGAATAAATGAATGTGTTCAAACCACCTAGCTTTAATGTGTGCTATGGACTGATTTGCACAACATTATATAGTTAGATAAATTAATCCCTAAGTTTAAAGAGTATCCGTAATTTTCTCTTAATTATTTCTTCCCTTTTTTAACCTCTATACACTTGACTTCAAGAACAGGAAAGTACTTTTTACTCAGGCTTAAAAGTGTGAAAACTCCTTGCTGTAAATTCGGTTCTCCTGAACAACTTATTTCTAGAGTTTTATTTATATAAATAAGGCTAAAAACTGAAACCTGAAAGAGAACATGATGCAGAAACAATGTAGGAAAGACAGCTATGGTTCTCCAACACTCACTCTCCACCTTCATAGGTACAGTATTTCATAGATATAATATTCCAGATTTTACCACTACACATGCCGTTCAGGAGAAGACTGCATTCTCCAGCGTGATTTGCTGCTAGGTCTTTGTAATATTTGGACTATTAGGATGAGAGCAGATGTGCTGTTTGAAATGTCCAGAGAAAGAGCACGTCTTTCCGTCCCTACTCCTTTGTCAGGCTTCTGGGTGGTGTTCTTGATGGTGGAACCATTTTAGTTTATGTGGGTAAAGTATCCACTTTGGAGATGACAGTGCCACAGTAGGAAGGGAGCCTGTGTTCCTTGTCAGCTTTGAGTAGTATGTCAAAATATCATACTTCTAGGGTCTAGACTGTCTTATCAGATAAAGATCATCTGTGTGGTTTACAGTAATGCTGTCTGGGATCCTTGCTCACTGAAGTCAAACCTGTGTGCTAAATAATCTGTCTGTGAAGAGCCTCTTGAGTCACTGCTCTAAAATGTTTCAATCTTTTTTCCATAACAAGGATACAAAATTTCTTTCCAAACAGCAGAAGTAGAGGTTTAAATAATGGTGCTAAGATTATCTTTCTTTACATTTTCACCCTAAATCTTATAAAACAATCGTCTCTATTTCATTTTGATGTGATTTTTTTTAGCATCATTAAATAAAGCCTGAAAATTTAAATTTGGATAGAGATGGAAATACAGATTGTGATTTGGGGGCGGGGGGGGGCTTTTATTTCTTAGTTCAGCAAAGTTTAGTAGACAAAAAGTAATCTTTTTGCTTCACTTCTCCATTAGCGAAAAATCCTTAAACTATTTGCTAGTTTTTATACCAAGTCATATTATTAATACACATATTGTGGATCTTTTAAACATGAATTGCTCAACAGCTTTAAAAGAAATATTTGGAATAAAATAGCTTCTTTATTTTTCTAATGTATCATTCTCAGGCTTGTCCAACTTTTCACTTCTGGTTAAATTTATTTACCAGGCTTTATCTAGGGTAAATTATTCCTGGGAACCTATAATCAGAATAGGAAGTACTGGTTGACCAGGAGGAATATAGCAGGGAATAGGTAAAAATTGCTTTATGATTTTTGAGTTGCAAGATTTATGGCATGTATTTATTCAATTTAAATAAAACCTGGCTCTGAGCTTTCACTTGCAAAGGTTAGTAAGTGATCCACAATATGTGTCCTTTTGTTATTTTCTATCCCTTTCCCTTAGTTTATGTTAAGACTGTGGGGCTTATGCCACAAAAGTAAAAATGAGGGAAGAACTACTAATCTATAATAAACATTAGACACTGTTGAGATAGTTACTGTCCAGGATCATACAGAATTTTCCATGAGAAGGACTTGTTGGTGGCACCCATTTCTTTCTTACAGAGATCAGTGACCTTTACTATATCATACAAAAAATTTAAAAGAATATTAAATGATTTTGAAATTAACTTTAGTGGGATTTTGAATTAAAGACAGCTATAAATCTTTATTTTTTTTCTGTGCAGTTACTTAGGGATATAGATAAATGCTTCTCCAAATTCTTCCTTCACGTCAGTCTTTAAACTTCATAGCTCTTTTGGCAGTTTGTAAGGAGTGTTAAATGAGGAAAATTAACATCACAGTTAGAATGGTTATGTGCCTGTTGTCAAAAGTTTGGTTATATTTTCACTATATGGGGGCAAGGTAGGAAAATAAATGACTCTGAAATTAAGGGTATGGACAAAAGGTGGAGTGCTCATTTCTTTTTCAAAATCAATTGGTCACCTGTACTTAGGTTTTCCTATATAGATTTTCGCTAATATAGACTCCTGCAGCATTTTCCGTTTTTCATTAGCATAGCCCTAAAGTAATATCAAAGTGATCTTATGGGATAATGAGAGCCATCTTCTCTTGTCAGTCTAATGGATTGTTTGTGAAATGTGTTCAATAAAGTTGTCCTTGATCCCTCATTAATTCTGATACCTATATCCAGCTTTATTGTGAGGAGATAGATGTTGTAGATGAAATATATGTAGCAAGTAATGTCACTTTTTCACAGTTGAATGAGAGACTTTCTTAAGTAACAGAATTGCATTTAAAGGATTTGCCAAGGAGACACCATACTGTGTCCTTTCTTCTCTTGAACTAAATATCTGATCAATATATTACCAATCAATCATGTGCATCCATACATGTGCACTTATGCACTGCTCATACAGTTGAAAGCATACTTGCCTTAAAAAACATATTTCATGTTTGTTCCTCTCAAAATATCGCTCTGTCCTTCCAATAACCTGTCTACTCTTGCAATAAAGTCAAAAAGTCAAATCTTGATACTTCTGCTTTATTTACTGTTATCAACTTTCTTATGCCAGTGAAATCTACTACTATAGGTTGCCCAGAAGTTGAGGTTAATGGAATATAATGAATATTGTTACGTAATTCCTGCATTAATTATCATTGTCCACATACCTAAAGGATTTCTAGATAAGGAAAACCCTTAGTCAGCTAACAAGAAACCAGATCCCAGCAAAATTAAGACCTTGGGAAATGACTTGTGAGGAGTATTGCACAAGCCATTCCCATTGGGCATTGTAAATTTCTCATTTTAAAGTGAGTGAATTGGGCTTCTCTCTGTACCGCACTAATGAAACTCTGCTATCAAGGATTTACATGACCTCCTAGCTACCAAACTACATGGATCCTGTGGGCCACTGCTCTAATATCCACTTCCCTGACAAGGCCACTGTCTCTCTTTGTGTCTTGCCTTTTATACCTTCATTTTTATTTTTTTTTACTTACCTATTAAACATTTATATTTTTTCAAAAGTTCCATTCTCAGCCTTATCTTCTGTCTGTTATAATGGAAATTAAGCCAATTATGTGAATCTCAGGACTTCAGCTTCCATGTCTGCCCTCATTAACGTTACTCTGTTTCGTTAGATAGCCCTCTCCCCTTCTCCTGACCTCTAGTTCTTCCTCCTTCTTCTCTTGTTTCACTTTTCTTTTTTTTCCTTCTCTTTCCCCTTTCTTTCTGTATTAAAAATTTTTGATTCTGATTGTTTCACACTCCTGTGATTCAAACTGTTCTTATTTAATACCTTGCACGTGGCATGAGTAACCTTTATGATGTTACCTTGCCTACTTCATCCCCCAGTTCTGTTCTTCCCTATTGCTCTGCGCACATATGTTCTTAAGTTCTACTAACTTTTGTATTATTGTTTGTACCCTAAACAGTATATTAGATTAAGGCTTCTTTTTTCCTGCCTTGTTCATTCATTTATTCAAATTATATCTTGTAAACACAAATTACATGTTGGGCATTTTTATTGTTGCTGAAGATATAGAAATGATTAAAATAACACAAAATCTTTGCCTTCAAAGAGTATCCATTCTAGTTATGGAGACAGACCATAAACAAAATGAATAACATTTTTATGTCAGAAGATACAAAATTAGAGAAAATAAAGCAAGGCAGAGGCAGAGGGTGGCTCAGGCAGAGTTACAATTTAAATAGAGTGATCATGGTGAGACTGGCTGAGAACAAGACATCAGTCAAGACATGTGAAGTATGGTAAAAGCCATATGGCCGTCTGTGTGAAGGAAGTTCAAAGCTAGCACAACAGCATATTTAGGGGCCCTACTGATACACCATGTCTAGCTTCCTTAAATAATAGCAGGAGATTTTGAGTGGCTAAGTGGAAGTAAGTGGATAAATGGAAGTAAGTGGATGAATAGTAGCAAAAGTAGTCACTTATCTCAGAACCAGATTATGGAGGGCAGGTAGGTTACTACTAAAATTATGACCAACTCTGAATGAGATGTGCCACTGGGAAATTTTAAGCAAAAGATTATACACTCTAGCTATTTTAATGAATTCACTCTAGCTACTATTGTTAAAAAATAGATTGAGATGACACAAATGAACCAGAGAGACCAGTTAAAAGGTTATTTCGATAATCCAAATGAGGGATATTGATCTGGAATTAAAGTGATACCATCAAAGACCAAGAGAGTTGTTTAATTTCTGGGTGCATTTGATTACCTTTACTTCCACTACATTTAAATATCCTCCTCATCTTTCAAAGCCCCCTAAATTTTAATGCCACAAAAGAAGCATCCCAGAAATGTTTACTTTATATCTGAATCCCTAATGTTTTTCACGTACTTCTTCATAGATATGGTTACTTCATATTCAAACTAGAATATGGAAATGTTGGCTCATGTTAGTTGTTCAAGAAACATTAGTTCTTTTCCCAACACTACCCAAAATTAAAATACTCTTCTGTCTATAATCATCCCGTAACTATTAACATTTGTTAGAAAATTTGGATTTTATTTAGTTTTAGAATTTGTGATTAATTGTAAATATAGCACATATGTTATATTTGAAGTCAGTTCTCAAGCTTTCTAGTGTCAAGAACTCTTTATACTCTGAAAAATTACCCAGGACTTCAAAGAGCTTCTATGTAGGTGGGTTATGTCAGTGGTGGCTGGTAAACCAGGTATCTGAGGAAGAACAAAAGCCCTGACTTGTAGCCTTTATAATTTGTATGGTATAAATTTTGATATCATTTCAAATTTCTAACTGCCAGTAGTTTAACATTGCCTCTCAAAATTCCAGAATAATTAGTTCTCATGTACCAGTATATATTTAAGCCAACTGCAATACGTTGTTGTCTATTTCTATTGATATTTATATATTAAAATGAAAACTATTTTAAAAATATTACTTCATATAAAATAATACTAATTCATTGCAAGTTGGTAAAAATTACATTTAAAAACTACACTTTGAAAAAAAGTATTTTTAAGAGAAGTGACATTATTTTTCTTATTTGTGAACTTTTGAATGTCTGGCTTAATATAGGACAATTATATTTTCATATCTTCTTTATTCACTCTATGCTGCATATACCTGAAGAAAATCCAGCCTTACTCAGATTTGTTATTAATTATTAGAAATAGAAATATTTGAATGACTTTTGTAGATAATGATGGATATTCTTCTTTGATGCTATACCAAAACTTGGCAATTGCTAGCTTCTTAAAAGATAGTTGCAGTGTAGATTGTGAAGCATTATCAGTGAACTTTTTTTTTGCTTTAGTCACATTAAAATCCATTGATCTATTCTGCATTTGAAAGGATTCATTTAATGCATGATTTTTAGCATTAATCATCAGTTATCTTGAAAACACTACTCACTGAATTAAGCATATCTTCCAAATGCTGACGTATTTTATTAAATCATATCAAAAATACCATAGGTTGATATCACTAGCAATCTCATCAGAAAAGTTTTTATGTATCAAACAGATCTCAAGCTCAGGTATTAGATACATACTTTTCAAAATTATAATTTTCACTCAAAGTCTCAAGTTTTATCACAACAAATACTGTCAGCTTTTTTTTCCTTCAAGTGACAAGTTCTGTTCACGTTCAAAAACATACCTATAATGCAGTTTGTCTGATGGCCATTCTTTCAAATAAATACAGTGTTTAATTAGAAAAAAAAAAGTTTAGCTTGCAACTAAAATAACTTGGCAAAAGCTTTCATTCAGTCAGTCATCATGTTTTTAGTATGCTGCAGAGAGACTTCATGTGTGCTTTCTTTTTAAAAATGCATGTATTCAGTGGTCCAGATTTAATAACATTAGTAAGTTTATTGCTTCATCAATACATTCTTAAGTGCATTTCTTTTCCCTATGTGTGTACATAAAGAAGACTATAATGACAACTAGTTAAGTTTTGTGCTTCTACATTATTTGGATTAACACACCAAAAATTTTGCCTACTGTTGCCTTTTCACCATCATTGACAATATCAAAACTCTGAAAAAGGAAAAAATTGTTTGGCATGGTAATGAAAAACAGTATTAACATGCAGATTCCCTGAAGGTACATTGAGGACTGAGAGCTGCACAGGCCACCGTTTGAGACCCAGTGTTCCAAGCAGTAATCACTAACATTTATTGAGGATTTCTCATTTTATGAGAATGAACTCAGCACTTTTTCTTTTTATCAACTAAATGACTTAACATTCAGTTGTTATTAGGTAAATAATATTAGCCCTAGTTGGTCAGTGAGGAAACTCAGATGAAGAAAGGGGAAGTAAATTGTCTGGTTTTACACAGCTAGTAAGTGGTAGATCCCGGATTTGATCTCATGCAATTCAATTTAAAAGTCTCCCCTCTTACCATTATGTTATATTGCCCCTCTACATGTTTGTATGTCTGTTTCATAGTGTTTCTTTTTATATTAGGACCACATGGTAATCTGTATCAACCCAATGTAGCAATAAAACAGAGTAAGACCTCAGTATATATTGATGAGTAACTTTTTTAAAGAACTGCCTGAGATACTCTATGTTCATGATGCTTCTGTTACTTTAAATATGTGTAGCAAAATCATATTTGTACAAAAATCTGAGCCTTCCCAGGAAAATAGAGAAGAGGAAAATATGAAACTTTAAACTAGAAAGATAATACCATTGGAAGAGATATTACTGATACAGTTGAAAATCTTGCTGCCATTTTAGTATTTATTCCTACTCACTCCATCCATTATCAAATATTTTACTGTACTATTCAGAAGAACATGGCTCTGTAGTTTGTTTGTTTTGTTTTGTCTTCTTGTTTTTTGCCTGAGCACCTCTCAAAGCTTTTGAGAATGAAATATTGTACAGAATTTAATGTTTCAAAGGCCATGTAGAGTTGTCTATTCACATACTTCTAGTAAAACTGCACATTTCTATACATATATGCTATGTAACAAACCCCAAAAAATTACAAAATAAGTAGTTCACATAAAATATACAATTTAGAGATCTGATATTTGATATTAAAATTTAATTTAACCTATTCTTTTAATTTATATGTAACATCTGTCCCACTTTCCCATAGTATCAAAGAGATGAATGTGAGCTATCAAAGTGCTTCTTTGTATGAAATATTGCAAAAATAGCATATCACCTCCCAAACTTCTCAGACTTGTAAGCAGTTGAGTCTACTACTATTCAGATAATGAAAACTTGTTAGAGTGGAAATAGGCTGGTGCATCACAGCCCAGGGATTGATTTCATCAAAATGTATTATGAAATACATATGAAATATATTTCACCAAAAATATAATGTAAAATATTTACAAAAAATAAGGCAATAATGAAAGCAAAATAATGTCCTAAAGCATATATACAAATTGTCAAAAGTATGAAAAGAGAAAGGTTGTCATCAGTTTTGTTAGCACTCCAGTTTTGTCCCTTTATTTTAGGTAAAGGATGATAAGTTATTCCCACTTATCCAGCACATTTTCTTCATCCATTACACATCATATTTGCCTAAGGAAATTTATGTTCCAAGCTACTAAAATTTTGTAAAGAATATAATGCTGCTAAGTAAACTAGCAAAATGAAGATAGGTAGAAAGTCATTAACCACAAATATTTATATGCAGTTGCTACCATTAGCTTGTTAACTTTGCTTACATTAACTTGGCATTTCACAGCAATGCACAGAGGCTTACAACTAAGTAGTAATGCTGGGGTTTACTCACTTTCTATGATCTAGACAAAAGCAGAAATGTTTGAATGAAAAGTCACCATGAAATTAAGAAAAGTTATCTCTAATGTGGACAGGTATGCATTATTTAATCTAAAATAGAAAACAAAAGAATCAAAAATTGTAAAATCACATTTACTACTGTACAACAATCAGTTTTAAGTGTTTCAGTTACATAAGAAGGAGAATAAAAAAAGATATATAGGTAAAGAGATTTATTTTGAAGTAAAATACATCGTCAACTATGAAAGAATTAAAAATAAATGAAAACCTTCAGAAAAATGAATGGAGGAGAAATAAAGTCTGTAATATGCAGGTGACAGCCCTGCACTGGGAAATTGAATAGAAATAGGCTTGGAAGACCTTGAGACCAGAGGTGGCAGCCTTGAGAAAGCACAAATTTAGAAAGAGAAATAAGTTGAAAGGAGAAGATATCACTTGAAGGTTTGGTGGTGACAAAAAAAAAAGAGAGAAGCATGTAATGAAAATTGTGGATCCTACAGAAACAATTTCACAAGATTAAAAAAAAAACTCCAATCCTTCCCCTTCAATAAAAATATGATCTATTTAAGAAATTACACTTCTCTATACCAACAGAAAAGCTTGCTATGAACTAAGGAACCTAGTAAGACACCCAAAATCATCACTCCTGCCTACTTAGAAACACCTGCTATTATTGGCTTAAGGAAATATAGATTCTTTCAAAATTAACTAACTTGTAAAGAAAAAGGCTATTTTAAAAAGAAAGGAAAATTAGAACAAAACAATCTGATGAAAGTATTTTCCAAAATACTAACCACCAAGCCACAAAAAAGAAACCCTTATATAAGCTAAATATTTTGTAAGCAATTAGATATAAGCAAATACAAAGAAAGGATCATAAAGCTAAACAATAATATGGAGATGGCATAAAACACAGACTGAGGTGAAATGAATGTTGATAACTCTCAGAAGTAAAATTTTAGAATATTAAGATGAATTTATCTAAAAACTGAAGACTAATTTCAAGCTGCTGATGGAAGGAGAAATTTGACTAGACATACAATGAGAAGCCTTGAGGAGAGAAATGAAAACTTTCAGGAGAAAGAAAGCAAAATAATAAAAGAATTATAAAGCTTTCCCAGTAAATGAACAAAGAAGATCCAACTGTTGAATAGGAAGAACAAAGAGAAGGAAGAGGAAGAAGAGAAGGAGAAGGAAAGTGATACAAGGTACCATACTCCAAGAAATGCTTGAAAGAAAATATCTGTCTCTGTATTTAAAGAGCCAGTCATTAGCATGGAAACATTAACTTAAACCTGTCATCTTTGAATATATTCTAATGTAACAATTGTATTTTTAAGATGCAAAATATAAAAAGGTCCTTAAACTAACAATGAACAAAAGAAAATCACTTACAAATGAAAGACAGTTTGACCTGAAACTTCTTGAGGGCAATATGGAAATTATACAAGAGTGGAGCATCCGTTTAAAAAAAAAAAACTCAAGAATGTGTGATTCAAGGATTTTATACCAGCTAAGCTGTCTTTCAGTATAATGGCTATTGGAAAAGTGTTAAATGTTTAAGAATATAGGGAACAGTGTAATCATTATCTCTTTCTGAGAAATCTACTGGAATATAAACTTTCTTCAGCTAAAAAGGGAAAAGGGAAATGGACAAAGAGACTGACCTTGAATATTTTATATATTTAATTGGCTCTACAAGGCTAATACCATTGATAGGGATGGGGGTATATTGACATGTGAGCATTGTGTTCTCTAATAAAATAGAAGGGATATAGTTTAAAAATGGAAGAAGAAAGAGGGAAAAAGCCAAGTCAAATAAACTCATTGATTGCTGCATTAGGGCTATGTAGGCTTCAAAGCCTGTCATTTACAACTGGCACACCAACAATTAGATACCTGGGTGATAAAAAGGGCAAAGGCATTACAAAACGTACAGACATAAAGATAATCAAAGAGCAAAAATAAAATCTGCTCTACAAAAACAAAGCAATGTAAAAAAAATGAAGAAAAATAGAGAAATACAGTAAATAACAGTGTACAAATAATAAATAATAGGATAAAATAATATGACAAATTTGAGACTAAACATAGTGCTATTAATAAACTTTAAAAATGTATGAGTATGTATAGAAATTTTTATTAGAGTATAAGCTTATATTTATATATCACAAACACAAAATCCCTTCTACTATGAAATATTGTGATTCTAAAATATTTAAAGTTGTTACAATAGAGAAAAAGGGATTAAGGTCTAGAAAGCTTTAGACCTGAAATATAATATTAAATTTTTCTGTAGGAATATCAATAATAAATATGTTTCTGTGTTTTATATTAAATGTAAAGAAACACTAATAAATCTACTCAAAAATTCAAAAGAAATTATAGATTCATTTAAATTTAATGCACAAATAAAATCCACGCTTAAATGTTCTCCAGCCCACTTTGCAAAATAAAGATATAGCATATTCAAGTGGAAAACTAATTGAGAACCAAAATTTTGAATATTTTATCAATATTTTATGATCAAATATGATACACTAGATTATATTCCTTAGATATGATAATCAAAACTAAGACTTCCAATAAAAATCAATATGGAAACCACATGGCATTATATTTAAGAGGAATACACTTTTATTCCTTCAGTCTTATGGATGTTTCATTGAGGCCTATGGGGCTGATACACTGTTGTGAACAACTTGTTCATCTAAATTATACTTAAAGGACAGTGGTCCTAGAAAGCCAATGTTACTTAATTCCTTATTTTCACAGAACTATTGATGGATCTACAAGAAGAGATGTACAATGTTAACAACATTTGGTAACTAGTAATATTGATTAATAAGCTGGCAAGCTGTAGAAAGAATGACCTCTGAAAAACTTAAGTTGCCTTGGGTCAAAATGAAAGACCATGTCAGGGTCAAAATGGTGTAATATTTCTATCAATTACCAGGGACATAGAAATCTCACTGGACAGGGGGAGTTATGAAGACTCTGTTGTGTGAAAGTTGTTTTTTAGTCTAAAGAATCAGAATATATTACTGATTTTTCTACATTAATACAATATTCTTTACTTTGATACATGAAAAAAATTAAGCCAAGTAACACATATAGCAACAGAAGTGAGTATAGGGTGCCACTTTAAATCTGGACATATGAAACTGGAAGGAAATAGGACAAAGTCTAGAATAAATGATTGGAATACTCTTGATATTAGGTTTATATCTTCACTTGTGGGGGCAGGATAAATCCTGTGACTGCTGCAGAATAAATGGCACTTGCCTTTGTGTGGAAGAGGGTCCCACGATCTCTCCTTACAGCTGTGGATGTGCCAAAAGTAGACAGTTGGATGAACAAACAGACTGTCCCTATAAATTATTATATTAAATGAATATTCACTGGCTATGAGTAGATACTGATGTTTTAGGGTACTCAGGGAGAATATATCTACTATATTCCCAAGTCTCACAGGAAACAGAAAGTAAGACCTCCTTATTCAAAGTTGGATCAAGGAGAACATTTTAAAAGATAAGAAGCACAAGAGACCAATGGGAACAATTCATTTTATTAAAAAATATGCTCAAGATCCTGAAGAGCATAAATACTTTAGAAAAAAATTTACTGATAGTACTTAGAGAAGAGACAATCTTGTTCACAGAGTATATCCACAAAGCTTAGCATCTTCCTAGGAGCCCAGTAGTAAGTTTGAATTCTTCCTCTTTATTTTGTTCTCCGAGTCTGCTTTAATATATTTGAGTCAGTATCATACTGATTTGAGTTAATTTAGCATATAAAACACTTTAGTATCTGGTAGATTAGTTCCCTGCAGTAATTTTTCTTTTAGAAATTTCCTTAGCTATCCTCAACCATTTATTCTTCCAGATGATGTCAGAATAATTTTGTTAAGTTCCATTTTTTTCATCAGAGTTATAAATGGAATGAATTTACCTCTGTATGGAGTTTTATAGGAAATTAATGTCTTTATAATATTATGTCATCTTATTCAGGAAAATAATATTCTATCAGTTTCTTAATGTCTTCTCTTGTGTTCTTGACTGGCTGGTACATTTGTAAAAACTGTGTGATAGAGGACGCAAGAAAGTTCACGTCCTCAGGACTTGCCTTGGAAGAACACAGGAGGGAAACTATTTTTAAATCCTCCTTTCATGTTGTCTTGTAGTTTATTTTTGTTTTGTTTTGTTTTGTTTTTTGCTTTTTATTTAATTACTTCATAGATCTACTTATAATTTTATTTGGATACTCTTGTTAATATATCAATTATATCTTTATAATTGTATTTGGCTACTCTTGTTAATACTACAAGTTATCTTTTTTACTGTTTAATTTTTAAAATATTTGTCAATGACATGTAAGAAAGCTAGTGATTTTGGTAAAATATTTTGAATTAAGGCATTTATCTGAAACACTGTCTTATAGGTAACAACATTAGGTAGTATTGTGTGTCATGAGTATTTGAGTTTTGATAGTGCTAGAGTTGGATTCCCTTCCTTGCCACTTAACTATGTCATCTTTAGCAAGTAAGTTAACTTTTTGAGTCATAGTAAGAGAAATGGTTTAAGGTGCAACGTGACTACCTCTTTGTAAATCCAGGAGGGCCTGACAGCAGTTTAGCTCTCCATTTAGATTAAATGTGTAAAATCTGCTGTTAATAATGCATTTGGGTGAAATTCTGAGATGAAGAATACTCTCCTTTAATATTAAATTTCACTGTTCATAAGCTGTGCTTGCATCCATTGATATACTTAGTTTGATCAAGGAATGTTACTCTTTTACCATGATGCTGGAGCAAATGTGCTAGCATTTCAATGGAACTTCTGCATAATCTTTCTTTTCTGCACTATACATGTTAGATTTTGTTAACAGTTTGTTTCTTTCATATATTTTTAATATAGAGAGAAATTTCAAATCTATGGAATTACTTTAAATTACTTTAAAGCTTAAAAAAAGTCACACACTTCTCAAGTTATATGAAATGCTTAACTTGTAAGATCATCTGAATTTGTAAACTTTTTTTTAAGAAATACATTTCAATGTCCTTGGTCACACACTTGTCTAGATTGCTTAAATCTACATTATTTAATTTTAATATCTAACATCTTGCATTCCAGACTATGTTCCAACAATGGGCAATTCTTTAACTTGACTTCACAGTTTCCTTTTCCTCTCTTACATATTAACTGTTTATCTTATAGTTATGGAGTTAGTTATTCATCATTATTATGGATCTAATCTTTCAGTATTCATGGTAAGATTGCATACCCCTCTGTTTTGGATGACATCAAACACATTATTTGTTTTGACCAGTAAGATATGAATGAAATTGAGTGGAACTGCATGGACTCCAGGAACAAGCCAAGAAAAGCAAACATGTGACTCTCTGTGTTTCCACGCTCTCTGTGTCCACCCTGCTGTTTCTTACTGGTGATATTTCAGGTAGTCTGAAATGTTTCTTTCTCTCTGGGTCCGTGTGTGAAACTTACATGGAAAAGAAACTCCTGCTGATATAAAATAGACATGCAGTGTGAGCAAGAAATACATTCTGACTGATATGCTTGTATAACCCTGATGAGAAGCTGAAAGAGGAAAAACACGACCAAAAAAAAAGCAGCACTCTTTCCAGAAGCCTAGTCCTTGACTTTCGAAATGCCATTGAAAATACAGATCTACAATTTTTGAATATTCATTTATGTATCTAATATAAATCTAGGAAAAATCAGACTACCAGGAGATAGTGCATTCTTCAATCAGTTTTTAATAGGGATTATGTCAAGATGCTATGGAATCACATCAGAGGAGATGTCTGTTATATGTATTCCAATGTTGAGATATCAGTAATAACTTCCAAGAGATATTTGAAGTGAATTTTATTATCTAGTAGATGATTAGGTTTCACAAGAGAGATAAGGAAGAATTGTTCAAAAGAAATGGATTTGTGATGTAGAATAGTATCAAGAGTTTTTACCAAAGGAATTATACAAATTGGTTAACTATATTTTACAGATAGATAGATGTAATGGCTAAATATTAATTATGTTAGATATAATGAAGGTATAAAAGAACTAGATATTATATTTGAATATTTGAGTTAACCTGCAAGAAGATCTTTCTGAGCATAAATGCTATGAAAAAATATAAATGTAAATTTTTTAGATTTGTATAGTTACAGATTAACAGATTCTACAGTTGTAAACTAACACAAACAAAATTAAAAAGCAAACAACCAACTTAGAGCGTATATTTGTCATGTATTCTAGAGGATTAAAATCTAGAAAATACCAAGTACATAATTTGTTCTTACAGATTAGTAATAAAATCATTAAGTTAAAAAATGGGTAAAGGACATGAGTAGAAAATCTGAAAACTATCATACAAATATAATTCTGACACATTGGTTAACTGTGCTAAAAATTGAATAATTTTTGTAATGGATCAAAATATGGGCAGGTTTCCATGATAGACAGCTGTGTGGAAACACAAGGAAATAGGAACCTAAGTTTATAATATAGTGTGCTTATATTTTTAAACAATCAAGTGTAATCTATATGATATATGGATATATAACTTCATACATTTATCTTGATACAATTTTAGAATATTAACCAGGATTCTACTCTGTTACTTTTCATTCATTTTTTTATAACATTATGACTTTTGCCTATGAAGTCATGCCTCCGGAGAAGAAATATTCAGAAGTCATATACAACAAAGATCCAATTTTTTGTGTTTTACATACCACATAAACTTTTAAGACTCATGAAAGAAATGATGATTTTGACAAATTTCCTCAAAATTTTTATAAAATTGTTCATATATACAGCAATGGTGAACATGGTTTACAGTAAACACCTGCATATACCTCTCCTAGATTTTACCACTGACATCATACTGTGTATTTCTTTTATCATAAATCTATCCATTTATGCCTAACTCCTTTCATCTTAAGTTTGGATACCTTTCTAAGTAATTTGAAGACATCAGTGTACTTTATTCTAAACACTTCAGCGTGTGTATCATTAAAAAGGAAACTTTAAAGTCTAAGCTGTGGAAGACGCAGAGCCTGTGAAGCCGTAACAGTAGAGTGACAAGAGAGCAGATGGGAGGACATTACTGCTTCTCCCCCCAGATGCTGTAAATGTTACCTAGGCCAATGAAGCAGACCCAGAAAGAGCAGTAGAAGAAACATTGATTTCCTCTTTGCCCTTGTAAAGTTTCCAAGCCCCAGTGGAGGAGAAGCACAGGAACTGTAGATATATAAAAAGATTCAAGAGGGAGCAGACTGCTTTGTTTTTTTTCCTATTGAAGCTTGGGGAGACTACAAACATCTCAAGGAAGTTTGTCATGCCAGGATGATCACCTGAGTCTCCTCTTCGCAGAGAAAAGTATGAGAGAATCTAAATATTTCTAGAAAGGTGAAAAATGACTAAGAGGAGCACCAACAGATGTAACAAGGAAAGGAAAACGAAGAGCTCATGGATCAATGACTAGGGATGGCTCTGGGTCAGGCAGTCCTTCCCCACTGATACATGGAATTCACACAGCTCTGACTTATATAGCATCCTCGGGAAGATGACATGGTGAGTGAATATTTGGAACTGAATTAGATTAAACATGAGATGACTTAGAAAATACTAAATTGACCAAGTCCCCATGGAACTGATTCATTTGTATGTTCCAGTGTCAGGGGAACATGAGTGTTAAAAACAAACATAGTTTACATGTGTTTCATGACTAAAATTCTTAGATACATTGTAAAAACGTGTTCTATAAAGATGGGGGGAAAAGAAATACTAAGCTTTGAAATATGTTTCTGTTTTGCTTGATTCTTTGTGAAATGACCTTTTGGGGTCCAGCGCTTTGGAACTGTTTGCAAATGGATATTTAGATACGCAAAATGAAAGCCAATCTTGAATAGAGAGAGACTGGGGTTAAAATTCCCTGTTAGTAACTGTATCTATGTGAATGTTTTAAGTTGTCTTTGTTTAAAGTTCCTTTTTTCCTATCCCCCAGTCCTTCAGGAATTTTCTTTTCCCAGATGAAATAATCTTGTCTTAGTTACGTAGTAGAGTTTTAGCTGATGAAACTTTATTCATGCTTGACATAAAAATCACAGGGGAATAGCAGTTTCCTGAGTGGGCTAGGTTAATGATTTAAGGAGTGAAAGAATAGACTGCGTGGCAAGGATTCATTTGTGGAATAGCTAAGCATAAGCATTCCTTGAGGTTTCTCAAGGTCACTGGAATAAAATGATCTGTAGTCAAGCAGGGTGCAGGCTTGCATAATATAAATGTGTGTATCCAAAGAAAGAAATGTGATATTATTTTTGGTTTCAAAATAATACAGCCTGTCTTCAGAGGATATTCTCTTCAATAATAGTTTTGGATAATTTAATCCTGGAGGACACATATGGTGTTTATTTTCTTCTGTCTTTGTTTCTTTGTTTTCAGGTAATACACAATTAAATTGTGTTAATTTTCCATCTTTCAAAATTGATAAAAGAGCACCTTAAAACACTCTTAATAACTTTAACTTTATACTTATTTTGAACATGCGAGTTCTCGGTAAACATTTTTAAGATAAAAAAATAGATTATATCAGTCAGGATTTGCACTGGCATACTACAGCAACAGATAAACTTTCAGGGGCTTATAACAGCAAATGTTTATTTTTTATTCAAACAGCATGTCTAATCATATCAGCCTCATCTTGCTCTATTGAGTCTTTATTCCAGTGCCCAGCCTCACTTTGGGTACATTCAAAGTCATTGTGAGTGAGAGAAGAAAGACATGGAAAATTACACAGTGACTTTAAAGCTTCTGTCAAGAAGTGACATGTGGCACTTCTACTCACATTACATTGGCCAAGCCAAGTCAACCCTGAGATCCCCAAGGCAAGAATATACTCTACTTCAGAGAGGAGCGCAGCAGGAAGAAAAATTAATTTTTTTGTTTGTTTGCTTTTATTTATTTATTTTTTTGAAGTATAATCGGTTTACAATATTGTGTTAATTTCCGGTATACAGCATAATGATTCAGTTATATATATTTAGATATATATTCACATATTTAGATATATATATATTCCTTTTCATGTTCTTATCTGGCAAGCATTAATAAAACCTATCACAAGCATATATTTAATTTAATGTATAATAAATATATTAACTTTATATTAAGGTAATTTTTAACTCAATTAATATATCATACATATCCTTTTTTTCTAACTCTGTGTAAGAACCTTTGAAATTTCTAAGTCATTCTAAGTGAAGTAAGCCAGAAAAAAGAAAGAAAAATACCATATGATATCACTTATAGGTGGAATCTAAAAAAAAATGACACAAATGAACTTATTTACAAAACTGAAACAGACTCACAGACACAGAAAACAAGCTTATGGTTACCAGAGGGAAAACAAGGGTGGGAGGGAATAAACTAGGAGTTCAAGATTTGCAGATACTAATTAATATATGTAGGATAGATAAAAAATAAGTTCATACTGCATAGCACAGGGAACTATATTCAATATCTTGCTGTAACCTATAATGAAAAATAATATAAAAATCTATATATGTATGTATGTATGTATGGCTGAAACAGTATGCTGAACACCAGAAATTGACACAACATTATAAACTGGCTATACTTCAATTAAAAAAAAGAAACTTGTGAAATTTGTTTTCTGATCAATTACCTTAATAGCCTACTAAGGTGGGCGTGTACTGCTTTGGCTTATCTATCAACCATTCCATTTCTCGACTGGTAAGAGTACCTGAAATGTCTTTTAGGAATTACATCTTGCCCATTTAGGGTACATGTGTTTGGTGCATGTGACCCTGCCCAGGCTCAAAGAGCACAAATACTCCATAGCCACAGTGTGCCACATCCTTGTGCAAACAAGGAGTTTGATCACTGACCACATTAATTCATGTCATTTGAAATATAACCGTTGTTTCAATCAGAATCAATCCTAGACATGTATGAAAGCTTGTCAGAAGAAACAAAACAAAACAAATCAGAAACTCTTCCTTTGTGGAACTGGGAGGATGTAGGCCTAACTACTGGCAACCATTTTTCACTGTATTCACACAGATGAATTAGGTCAAAAGATGTAGACAGGGTGAGACCAGGTGACATGTGGACATTTGAAGAATGAACTGTATCTGAAAATGGAAAGAGATAAAGGGGGAGGAACAGAAGCAAATGGCAAGGACCCATTGTGGAATATGTAACTTATGAATTAAATGCCCTTTCACTAGGCAGTTGGAAGTGAGTCTCTGGCTACCTGCAAACAAAAGTCCCAGCTGATTCAACTACTATGCCAAGTAGCACGCATGCTTACTGACTGAGGTTTTGCTGTTTCTACAGCTACTAATTTGCCCTAATTGCAAGGCTCAGACCTTCTCATTTTGGTAGAGGTACAATAGATCTGATTCCCATTAAGGGAAACAATATGATTTATTCATAGTGATCCTGCAGGTAAGACAATATAAATAGGCCTCCAAAGCTTTTAGAGGGATCAACACCAATTTAATAGGATTCTTAATGTCATGAGTAGAGAGAATTGAAGAAAATTATTTTTGAAGAGATATCAACAAATGATTTTCCAGGTTAGGCTAAAGACATGAATCCTCAGATTTGGGAATCATAATAAATTCAAGCAAAAATGAGTACTCTTTCAATGGAAATCTCTTATCAGTAAATACCTATGTTTTAATCAGCAAGATAATCACTTTTTCTTTCCATAGAATGTGATAATGAAGGATGACCTCATGTCTAGACTTAAGCTTTTAACTCTGCTTCTGCTCAGGGGGTTCTAATGTGTTTCCAAAGCAATCAGTCACATGCCAGAAGCTGCCTGGATAATCACCTCTGAGATTTTCTAAAAATTGTAATCATTTTCCATATGAATATAATTTCAATAAAATCCTCTCATCAATGCACTACTTAGGACTTCTCTTCAATAATCTATAAAACCTCATCAAGAGAATGATCTTTTTTATTATGATTTTTGAAGAATTTAACAATCAAGTATATATTCTCAATCTGTAAACCCTTGCACTCTGAAAAATCTGCTAGGGACATCTTCACATCCTTTATGAGAATCTAAATCCAGAAAACTGTTAAGCCAGTTTCATCACCTAAAAAGGTACCAAGATTTTACTAAATTTTTTAAATTAGTGTACTATCCATAAAGTATTTCCTATTAATCTGTGCATAAAGTTTTTAAAAGTCTGATTCAAAATAAATTTAAAAGATTTTATTATTATGTTATCAACGTGCGAGAAAACTAGTCAAAGCAGAATCAAATTCATATACAGAGTAAGATCCTCTATAAATGTAATGTGGAGTTGTTCTGTATAACAAGAAAATTAGAAGAATATCAACTTGGAATTGTAAATAAATCTCTGCCTATTTCATATGCATGTTAGATTGTTGAATATAAATTGTCATCAAATGGTACAATGTATGATTTTTTTTTTTTTTTTGGTGACTTGGGGTTAATGGAAAGGTGGGAAGAAGAAGAGGAAATGAAAATGAAATGACAGTTCAAGGATTGTTATCCTAGATTAAGGATTGTTAAATTTAACCTTTAGCAAAATGTTTAAGGGTATTCTAAAATACTGAATTCTAAAAGTAAGAGGTTTTGATCTGGGCCACCAGAGATAATGAGTTATTAACTGATAATCACGTATTTATAATACAAGACTGCATATATGTAGATCACCCTTCTTAATGAATGAAATAGAAGATAGGGCTCAGGAGTTTGCTAGAAGTTCAATTCAGTCATCTAACTCAGTCATTCATCAGTTTGCGATAATGAAGTTGGTGCAGTATGGAACCATAAGCTAAGAATGGCTTGTATAGTTTCAGAGTGTGACCTGTGTATCATCCTGCTAAATCACACATTTAAAATTGGCATCAGATCTTTGATGATTAGGGAGATGAAATACCATAGATTTTTGCATTCCCTTATACTTACTTTCCACTTTGCCACAGTTAGTACTAAGAAAAATTTGTTCTGAATAGTGTTAATAGTAAGCCTTAAAAAAATGTCATTCCCAAAGTAAGTCTTATTTTTATTTTTTCAAGTAATTACTACTAAATTGTAAGCAGCATTCTATTACAGAGTATCTCGGATACTTTAATCACCTACTGTTTATTGTAAAGCAGTTACTGTCTATGAGAGTGGGGTAGAGAAGGATAAGATATATCTAATATTTTCTTTGACCTTTTGATGTCAAAGCCTCTAATAATATTCCTTGAAACTACTATCACCTAAATATACCTTTAGAGCCCTGGTTTATATCAATAACATACCTAGAAATCATTTTGTCAGTTTTGTGGTAACGTTTAAGTTTTCTCCTCGTATTTATTAATCATCAATCACTCCAGAATCATATAGCATGATTTCATTGAAAATATAAATAAAGTTGTGAAAAAATCACAAATAAATCACTATACCAATCAATGTAAGATAATTAATGCATAATATTTCTATGTCATCTTTCACAAATTTATACATTTACGTATCGCTGGAAAACTGTATCACACCTGAATTTATAGAATGTTCAGAGTGATCATATGGTAGCTTATGTTTTTGCATTCTTAAAAGTTGGTGAGAGGGCTGCATGAAACCTTTTATATTTGGGCCCTTTTTTATTAATTTCTTCACTCTACTTATTAAATGCTTTATCATATTCAAGAAGTCATCTTATATCTCTTCCTTGATCTAAGCTTTCTCACTGGTGCAGTGAGAGTGGTACTCAAGTATCAGCTCAGATGATTTGAGTGTACAGCCAAAAAAAACTAAAGGATGTGAAGCAAAACAGAAAAGAAGTTCTGAATTTCATAACCCAAGGGATAGATACCTAATGCCCTTCTAGGATCAAAGTGGAAAAGAATCAATTAAACTTGCATGCAGTTATGTAAATTCTGATAGAAAATTATTACATTCTCTATACAAACATTTCCCAAAAATCTAAAAGAAAACGTAGGACTCTGAACTCATCATTTCAAGGTAAACTGAAAATATCTTTGGTATGCCTTGAACATCAACAAAATCAGCAAGCAATCACAACTGGCACTTGTAATAAGCACTAGTTATGGTTGATGTATGAGATAATTATAATGCTTTCCTGGAAAATCTAATAAATCCCAGAATTGTTAGTTTCAAAAAAAATCTGTTTTTATGGAAATTAGAGCCTGAATATCCCATTTATTACACCAAGAGAACTATACAAGTTTTTCTGACATACTCAATCAAAACCTGTGTCAAATCATGAAACGTAATTGTTTCTGAAGACTGGAAAAAAATATTTTCTAAAATTGAGTGGCTTAATATTAAAATGTAGCAAACATTATAATTTTCACAACAAATGAATACTGTTCAGATACCTGTTTTGACATAGAACTTAAAAAAAAACTAAATATAACCACACTTTAAAATACATTTGACAAATTTTTAAAACATGATTCACTTACAGTATAATTTTTCTTTAAAATCGTTTATTCAGATCAGATTCTTTACTCTTTTCCCCACCATATCTATATGCTTTGTGATTTTTAAAATATTTCCTGTTATTATTATTTAGGGTATGGATTATTCAAGGTTGTATAAAAGATTATTCAAGGTAAGATATTTCAGAAATTTCGAGCTCCGCATAAAAGTCAGTCATTTGGTCTCAACCAAATTGCAACCATGTAGCTACTTTATGATTAATTCAGTTCAGCCAAATTTTTTCTCGAAATGGTAAATAATATTAGCTCAAATGAGACTATATTTTTAAGTTTAATAACAAAGAATATGTGCAAATAATACAGGTATATGAAAGTCTATTTACATAAAAATTGAGTTTGTATTTCTTAGCTACATTCAATCTTTCCTGAAACTTTTTAATATATTTTAAAATTTTGTTTAAATTTTAATTAATATATAAATACAAACTTTAAAAAGGAGAAGCTTTTATTCTTCCTGAATTTTTTTTGAGGTATGATGGACATATAAAATTATACTAGTTTCAGGTGTATAACAATGATTCAGCATGTATATATTGCAAAATTGTTCTTCTTAAACGCTTAAGTATACAATAAATTTTATATATACCCAAAATAGTGGCTTTTTAAACTTAGTAAAATGCATGTAGGGTAACTCCATGTCTTTTTATGGTTTGATTTGGGTTATTTATTTTTAACACTGAATAGTATTCCATTGTCTAGATGTGTCACAATTTACTTATCCATTCACTTACTGGAGGACATCTTGGTTGCTTCCAAGTTTTGACAATTATGAATAAATAAAGCTACTATACATATTCATATGCAGGTTTCTGTGAGGACGTAAGTGTTCAGCTCCTTTAGGTAAATACCAAGCTGTGCATTTGCTGGGTCCTATGGTAACTTTTGTGAGAAATCACCAAACTGTCTTCCAAAGTGGCTATACCATTTTGCATTCCCACCACTTTACCCCTTGCCTGCACTTGGTGCTGTCAGTGTTCTGGATTTTGACCATTCAAACAGGCTTTGCAGTGGTATCTAATTGTTGTTTTAACTAGCATTTCCCTGATGATATGTGATGTAGAGCACATATTTTTTCTGCTTATTTGCTATCTGTATATATTCTTTGGTAAGATGTCTGTAAAGGTGTTGGCCCCATTTTTAAATCAAGGTTTTTTCTTCTTGTTGAGGTTTAAAAGTTCTCTGTATATTTTAAATAATAGTTCTTCATTATATCTATCTTTTTTATTGATATATAATTGACATCAAACATTGTGTAGGTTTAAGGTGTACAGTGTTGCTGTGATATATTTATATATTGCAATATGATTTCCACTGTAGCATAAGATAACACCTCAATCACATTACATAATTATTGTTTTTTTGTGTAGTGAAAACAATTACATTCTAGTCTCTCAGCAACTTTAAAGTTTTTAATTTAGTATTGTTGGCTATAATCACTATGCTCTCCACTATGTCTCCATAACTTATTTATGTACTAGTTTGTACCCCATAACAGCATCTCCCCAATTCCCCCACACCCCAGCCCCCAGTAACCACCATTCTACTCTGTTTCTTTCAGTCCAGCTTTTTTAGATTCCATATGTAAGTTATACAGTGTACCTTTCTCTATACGACTTATCTCTCTTAGCATAATGCCTTCAAAATCCAACCAAATTGTTACAAGTACCAGGATTTCCTTCTCCCTCATGGTTGAGTAATATTCCATTGTGTATTGGAAACAAACACATATATACATATATATGTGTACTGAATATATATATATATATATATATATATATAAATACACAGTGCACAGGGCTTCCATTTTCTCCATATCTTCACCAACACTTGTTTCCCCTTGTGTTTTTTGGTGTTAGCCATTCTAACAGGTGTGAGGCTTTTTATGGTTTTGACTTGCATTTCTAATGATTAGTGACACTGAACATCTTTTCATGTACTTGTTAGTCATTTGGATGTGTTCTTTGGAAAAATGTACATGGAGTTCCTCAGGCTACTTTTTAATTGGACTTTGCTTTTTATGTTATTGAACTGTGTGAGTTTTTATATATTTTTATATTAACCCCTTATATCTGATTTGAAAATATTTTCTCCTATTCTATAGGTTGTAGGTTTCTTTTCCATTTTATTGATTATTTCCTTTGTTGTGCAGAAGCATTTTAGTTTGATGTTGCTCCACTTGTTGATTTTTGCTTTTATTGCTTGTGCTTTTGCTGTTATATCCAAAAAATATGCCAAGACCAGTGTCAGGGAGCTTCTTCCTTATATTTTCCTCTAGTCAGCATCAGGGCTTATGTTTACATCTTTAATGTATTTTGAGTTAGTTTTGTGGGTGGTGTGAGATAGGGTACCAGTTTCATTTTTCTGCATGTGGCTATCCAGTTTTCCCAATACCATTTATTGAAGAGACTATTTTTTCCCCATTGAGTGCTCTTGGCACCCTTGTTGACCATATATGTAGCAGTTTATTTCTCTACTTTGTTCCGTTGGTCTATGGATCCATTTTTATCCCATCATCATAGTATTTGATTATGGTAGCTTTGTAATACAGTTTGAAATCAGAAAGCATGATGCCTCTGACCTTTTTCTTTCTTTGGATTGTTTGAGTTATGTAGAGTCTTTTGTGGTTCCATACAAATTTTAGCATTGTTTTACTCCTTCTGTGAAAAGAAAACTATAAATTAATACTCCTTATGAATATAGAACAAAAATTCTCTAAAAAGTTAGCAAATGAATTCAAAATGGTTCAAGATATGCACATCTAAAAATGTGTACCCCATTAACAGAATGAAAGATAAAAATCAAACGATCATCTCAATGAATGCAGAAAAAGTATTTATGTATGTACAAAATAGAACATCCTTTCATGATAAAAATCCTCAACATCTTGGGAATAGAAGGGACATAACTCAGTATTGTAAAGGCCATATGTAACAAATCCACAGTTGACATCATACTCAATGGTGAAAGATTAAAAACTTTTCCTCCAAGATCAAGAACAAGAAAAAGTTGCTCACTCTCACCACTCTTATGTAGCATAGTACTAGAAATCCTATCTAGAGCAATTAGGCAAGACAGAGAAATAAAAGGCAACCAAATTGGAAAGGAAGAAGTAAAATTTTCATTATTTGCAGATATGTTTTGATATATAGAAAATCCTAATGATGCAACCAAAAAAACCTATTGGAATTAATCAACAAATTAAATAAAGTTGTATGATATTAAATCAATATATAGAAATCAGTTGTGTTTCTGTACACTAACAACAACAAAAAAATTGAAAAATAAATAAATAAAACTCTCCTATTCACAAAAACATCAAAAACAGTGAATTACTTAGGAATAAATTTAACCAAGAAGGTGAAAGATCTGTGCAATGAAAACTAAGACTTTCATGAAAGAAACTGAAGAAGACACAAACAAATGGAAGGTTATCCAATGTGCATGGATTGAAAGAATGAATATTGTTAATATGTCCATGCTGTCCAAAGCCATCAACAGATTTAATTCAATTCCTGTCAAAATTTCAGTGGCATCTTTTATAAATATTTTCTTTCACTCTGTAGTTTGTCTTCTAATTCTCTGGACATTGTCACAGATTGGAAGTTCTCAATTTTAATAAGGTCCATTTATCAATCATTTCTTTCGTTGATTGTGTCTTTGGTGGTGTATCTAAAAAGTCTGACATATTCAGTTATCTAGATTTTCTCTTTTGTTATTTTCTAGGACTTTTTTAGTTTACATTTTACATGTAAGACTCTGATCTACTTTGAGTTAATTTTCACAAAGGATGTAAAATCTGGGTCTAGGTTTTTGTTTTTTTGTTTGTTTGTTTGTTTTTTTGTTTGTTTGTTTGCGTGTGAATGTCCAAATGTTCCAGCACCATTTGTTAGAATCTTTTTTTTTTTTTAATTTCCCAAGACCCTTTCTTTTACTGGTATTTCTGTTTCCTAGAAATTTATTTAGTGGATGCAATATCAAAACAAACATAAACAAAAAGTCATGTGATAATTGGATGATTTGCATTTGTTTTCTTGTTCTCCTGTGTTCTTTGAATAATTTATATTTTTAAGGAGTAATTTTTTCTGTGTATTTATTTTGTTTTTTCCCCTTCATGTTGCAAGCTTTCCTTGGGTGTCATATGATTCTTTATTGCCTTATAAATTACAATGAAAGAATAGTTAATTGTACCTCAACGTCTGATTATTTTTAATAAAGTGGAGAAGTAAATATTTGTCTTGGAGCCCATAAATCGGTATATTGTGAGATCTGGGTGATGAGTGTCCACATTATCTGCACAATTTATTCCCAGAGTTTAATCTACTTTTGTATAAATGAATCTCAGTGAGTGGACATTCATCTCATGATGTTGCTGTGTGCGTGTTTTGGGGGGAGGAGAGGGATGCTGGTGCATTTATAGATCTTTAATTGCAATTCAGTCTTACATGTCACTCCTGCCATCTGTCAGACTTAGAGTTTCTTAGTACCTGGGCTCCTGCAGACTCTGCAGAGCAAATGACCTCCTGCTTTTCACATAAATTTTGAGTTCCTTACCTGTGCCTCAAATTTTAGTCATCATTGTTTTTTATGTGCCTTTCATCTTACAAAATGCTTTTGAGATATTTCATCCACTGTTAGACCCTTTCAGTTCTCTTTCTTCTTGCAACTTTTACCTTTTTATTAAATTGCCATCATCTCAATGGCATATTTATTTGTAAGAGAATGTGGATGAACACATGTTATGTCCATCATCCTAAACAAGAAACACTGTATGGTCTTTATAGCTGAGTTATCTTTATGATACTGCTGTTATCTGCTTATTTTTTCTCTCTTCATTTGCTTTATTAGTTGCCTAATCTCACTTAATCACTTTTTAAATTCATAAAATCCCTAACAGAGAATTCCTTTGCTTCAAATAAGCTCTTTGTATTCATTCACATTGTATATATTTGAAGCTACTCAATTTTTAATTTTCTCCTTTCCTCAATCTCTTTGTCATAAATATTCTTCAATCTTTTTTATTCTCTCTCTTTAGTCTTGGGACTCCAGTCTCATCATTTGAAACATGCTTATCCATGCACTGAATTGGTCAGTGGAACAGTTATTTTCTCATATGAAGTGAAAAACCAATTAAATATAAAAGAACATGATGTAAATCACCAAATTACTACAGCATCTTTGTAAGTGTGCATAAATACTGTGATGATAAAAATTGAATAGTTGTATAGTCAGTGGGGGAATGTCAGGGATAATATAGCAGCTGTAGTAAGGCTTCTGGTTTGTTTAGATTTCAATGTGTAGTGTTTTCATATTTACTCAATTTCAAATTCCTCATATTCTAATGGTTCAATGTTTAAAAAAAGACCTATTTTTCTCTAGAATTTTAATTAGTTTTTAACAACTTAAGTAGCTTTCAAAAATCCTTCTCTTTTCCATTGCTTACCAAGTAAGACAAGAGAGGATCACAGTGACAGATGTTTCATATTCCTTTAAATACCCTTCAAGAGTTTTGAGTCTTTTACAATCCCATATAAAACAGAAACGATTGTTATTTATCCATTAACCCTCTGATATGAGTTCATTAATACTTTTGGTCATTTTAATTCAATTTTTAATGACTTTCTTTAGTGAATATTTTGATTTAATTTATGAAGTTTGAATCTTCAGTTTCTCACAGGTGCTTTCAACATCATGTCTGCGGTGCTGTTCCCCCAGTTACTCACATAGCTCACTCCTGTCTGCAGAATCGTTTCTGGAATATCATCTCAGAGAAGCCTTCCTATTTGTCTCTGTCAAAGATTGTTCTTATCACTCTTACTGTCTTTCATAGAAATTATTGCTGACTGATGTTACAGTGTGCATATACATGTCTGTTCTTTCTCTCTCTGTGTCTCCCCACGAGAATGAGTTCTCTGAGGGTAGGATCTTTGTCCATTTTGTTCATTACTCTAACCCCTATCGCAAATGCTTAACAAAGCTTCTACATAAACAGTCCTCAATAAATCTTTGTTAAACAGATGAGAAAATGAAAATGGTCCAACTCTTAGTTTAGTGTTATAATTAAGGCACAAACAGATAAATTGTATATTGCATGATTATAATTTAAAAATTTTTTTATGGTAAAGTGTGTGGGGAAGTGGGGGATGGAATCAATTTGTTTTGACTATTTATGTTTACTTATATAGAGGGAAGTAACAGCACACAGGAGCATCTACCATATTTAATTTGTTTGGATAGTAGTTTGAGATAAACAAGTACCCTAAATACTATTACTGATTTTTTAATACAGTTTGCATTTCAGTAGTACCTCAACACTATTTTATTAAAACTGTATATACATTGACATCTTTCTAAAGTCTGCATTTTCAACAAGTTGTATTCAATAATTTACAAGGTGAATGTAGTTAATAGTTAATAAGTATTCTGCTAATGCATGAATTAAAAAAATAGTAATTAACCAATATAACAAACACAGATTAAACATAGATAGTACTACCTGCTTAAATAAAACATTTTTAAGGGAGTTGTTTTTTTTATCCTCCACTTTTTGATGGAACTTGTCCAGGTAGAAATGAATAAATTTTGTATACTGAAAATCCTGATAGACTATTCACTCTATAAATACATGCCATGCAGTAGATTTCATCCTGGTGATGTGTGGTCCGGGAAAGATCATTTCCCTATGAACCCAATAGCTTAACAAGGAAGAAAAGTCCCTAAACAAATCATTTAATGATAATTGATCATTTCATATGAGGAGTACAGGATAAAAGCTAGAACAACCAGCAGTCACAACAAATCATTAATCTAAAGCCAAGCAGTACTCAAAGAACGGCTAAGACTTAACTAGCTGAGAGCATGTGTAGGTAGCAGGTCAGGCAGAATGAGACAGCATACATGTAAAGGAAGACTAAAGAGCGATTTGATGTGATTCACAAATAAGGCTGACTTTTGCCAAATGAAACCAGATATCTAAAAGCCACATTGTGTGATGTCTTTCAGGACATGCTAATTTTTTGAATTCTTTTATTTGGTTGAAAATAGAAGGCATTGAAAGGTTTTGGTCAGAGCAGTGACATGACAAGATGTATTTCTTTACATTAAATTTTAAAAAGTATTATTTTCTTCAAAGTAATTTATGGACATGTATGGTTAAATTTAATTTATTGGTCCTGATTCTTCACTTCCCTATATAAAATTATGTGTACACACCCTTGCCAGAGTCTCATAGTGGAGAATGGGAAGTCCCAGCCCCCTGACATGGACCTAGGCCATTTGTCTTGTTTGAGCCAAAGGGATGTTAGTGGGCATGATGTTTGTAGAGGTTTAGTATGTGCTTATATGACTGACATTGTTCTCTTGTGCTTCTGCCATCTCAATAAGAAGGACACCATGGGTAGCAGCTGACTACAGTTTGGCCTCCAGAATGATACATATTTAGCCCAACAGAGCCCAGGGTAGAGTCACACTAGCTAAACTGCAACTATGTTAGCAAGAAATAAGTATTTATTGTTTTTAATGCCACTGATTTTGCAGGTCTTTGTTATACAGCATTACTGAAAAAGTAACTAAGTGATATAACATGGTAAAGAAAAATTTACCCGGAATAACTTAACCTTAAAATAGGGATCAATTACCCCAGCATTCCTATATTCACTCTTCTTTTCCCAGTGAGGCTCCTTGTGTAGCTCTAAATAATGTTTATGAGTCTCTTTCTTGATTTTGTTACCTAAAGATTTTATTAATGCTATAATAGGATGGGTGCAGATTTCTCTTACATAAATTTCATTCCTTCTATATTTTTTATCATTATATTGTCCTGTTATTTTAAACTCTTTTTTAACATTTCATAATACATTTCAATTTCCATATTTTATTCTATTAGGTTCAGACACTGTCTCTTGATATATGGCTATTATCATCCTAGATTTCCCTTTCCACATCTACTCCTCATTTCTACTTCACAGGTTCACTTAACTATATTATTATTTTAATATTGATAATATTAACAATACTTGCATTCAGCTTTCAAGGGTGGTCCTGCTAGAAGCTAGGAATGCCCAGGATGCATTTTTATTCAGCTGGTCTCAATCGAGGCACGCCCAAACGTACTGAGTTTGGTTTGCATTAGTTACCTGACATTTAAGCAGACAGGCTCAGAATCTGCAGATCAGACAGGATGGGCCAGGTGGGTAGAAAAAGAAAATCTGAGAATGGCAAAACAGAGCTTTTCAAAGTACTTATTGGTCCCGATAGTAACTGTCGTCTGTGGTCCCTTAAGGGGTTCCAAGAGTCATGGAACTGGGAATATGCACATTGTCTAGTTTTATGTAATTGCTTCTTTATGTGTAGATATTCATATCCTTTTGATTTTCATCTTTTAATAAAAATGCTTTCATAGACATAAAGAACTTTGTCTTTTAAGTGTCTGTCATTGCTGTTACTGAATGCTGCACAGTAGCCATAATTAAATACAAAATGATGTTTTCCTAGAGGTTGATTAAAAAATGAAAATAATTGATTATTACTACGTAAATATTGTTCCCAACTGCAATGTCATTATTCTGATTAAAAGCAAAAGAAGATGTTCAAAGTTACAGGGATTAGCCTCTTTCACATTCTGTCAATTGTGCAAAACCATACCACATTTTAATTTTCTTCCTATTTGGCCATGAGTCTTTTGTACACTTTTTAATCTTGTTTCTAAGTCCTTTTGAAAATGATTTTGTTACTCCATTGTGTGCTGTTGATAGACGTTTCCTTGATCATATCCTCAAGTTTATGTGCATCATCAGTCTTACTCTCTAAATCATGATTGGTATTCTCACCAAGGTGTCCTCCTTTGGAACCTTCTTGTTTTCTTCTCCAGTTTGTAGCAGACTTGCAGAAGAAGACTTGCTTCAAAACTTTAATTAAGCTCAGTACTGCATTTTCCTACACTATAATTCTGTATTAGATCTGCTGTTTTCCACATCTCCTATTTCCCTTTTTCTTGGCTGCATCTTTTATTTGCTCTTTATGAATGTGTATGTATGTATTTGTGTTTGTGTGTATATATATTAGAGATATCTGTGTCTATATATATGTATCATTTACATTTTAAAATTCTAGATAGAAAATAATTTGTTTATGAGAAGACTGATGCTAATCTGATTTCATTCTTTCCTAGTATTTCTCCTTTTTTGTCTTAGTTTTACTTTTGATCTTTTAGCATTGTCTGTTTTATGCCTGGTGTTCTGCAATGCCACAGGTAGTTTTATTTCTATTAATTCATCCTACTCAGTGGATTGTTTTAATTTTAAGTTTATTTTTTTCCTTTGGTTCAAAAGAACTTCTTTAACTTTTATTAATAACTTCCATATCCCGTCTGTTTTCTTTGCTGTACTATTAGATAGGTGCCTCTGTACTTGTTCTTCTCTTGCATTTCCCATTTCTTTACTTGTCTGCTATATTCTAGACTCTTTAAGTCAGTCTCCTAACCGTCCTAGTTAACTCTTCATATTAAAAATGGCATTACTAATATCAGATGGTTATTTTATTCCTCTTCTTTCTTTGGTGTTTTTATTTTGTTAACAGAGTTTATCTTTAAAAAAAAATACTGCCTGTGGATGTTAATTATTTTGTAAAAATTCTCCTTAATTGAATTTTCACTGTTCCTTTTGGTGTTTTCTCTTTCATGTTGTATCTGTATGTATTTGTTGACACTTGTTTTGGACATTTATACTTAAAATGGAAAGAATAGGCTGATTAAAATAATAGTAGGCAGGAGTCTCCTTTGCTGTTTGAATAAGTAGCCAGAAGTTTAATACCTATCCTTATATAGAGTATTTTTCCCAGCATGCTTCACTTTACGGTGTATACGGAGGTGGCCGACGAGCAAACTGAGCCCCCAAGATGTAAAAGCAGGGAGACCTTTACTCTGCAGAACTCACACTAAACTCCTTGCACCCCTGAAGTTGTTTGTTCAGTTTCCTCAGAACTTTTGCCTAGAGATCAAAAGGAGGACTGCAGTGCTGGGAAGGAGTGAAATAAAGATCAAGTTGTTTGTGCACAGATCTTCAGTTAATCACTCAATCTACTGCCTTTACTTTTCACTTCTCTTTGCATCTCTTGACTCCAAGCCTCTCAAGGATTCTGAAAAGACAGGCTCCCAATTTCACTTCAGTCTTCTCTTGCCTATGTTATAGAAGCCAGCTTCTTGCTTTGTTTCATCCATCTATAAACTCACATCCACTGTTCATATTCCTAAAATTTGTTCAAAATGATACTTTTTAATGGTAACATTCTGACTTGACTATTACAGATTTAATTTTGTATTTATCTTACTTATATGGGATTTTAATAGAAAAATAGATTAAGTTTTATATGCTCAGTTTGCCATCTTGAATTAGAATTATGTATGGATAATAAAATTTTCATAATAACTTCTCACCCTCCCCTCCCCATCACAGGCCCTGAGGCAAAGAACCTTTCATGTATTTGACTCTAATTAACATTCACTTACACTCACTATTCTTTAATTGTTTTGCTTCCTTTATCTTCTGCCCTAAAATGTCAGTCTTCTTTCTAGTAGTGTGCCTTCAATGAATGTTTTTGAATGTTTGGACCATTCTCTTCTTGAGCAGCACTTGCTTGATATTTTTATCTTGAACTGCTAACAAACCATTTATATTTAAAATCCCAACAAGCAGATCCATTCTTCCAAACCTCACTCTATTTATATTAAAAATGAATATGACAGGAAGTGGTTATAAGGATGATGTGATGGTCCATTCTAGTTTGAAGTCAGTAGGAATGAAAAAAATGAAATCAAAAGATATTAAAAAGTAAAATAAAAAAGACGGTAGATTGATAAGATACATGGGATTATTTTTCTAGACCATAAAATTAATGGAACTATCATCTAATAGCTACAGAATATGATGAATAGATTTACAAGAGACAACATAAAATCAGTTTTGAGCTTTTGTGGTTTTAATTCCTTGCAGGACATACATGGGGATGCATATACACATAGTTCTTGTACAGTGAGAATATTGGGCCTATGGGTAGTAATTGTAGTAAGATTAGGAATGAGTCATCTAAGAATAAAATAAGGAGGAAGAAGAAAAGATGAACTAAGACAAGGAGGGCACTGCTAAATTCATCATACAACAATCTGCATAGAACATGAGAACTCAGAAAAAAGAGAGTAAGTTGGAGCATCAAGAGAAGCAGAGGAAAAAGTACAACAAGTGTTTAGGGAACTACCAAAAGAAGGGAGCCTAAAGACGCCTGAAGATCATTAGACAATTTACTTAATCAACAAATCATTTTCAGCACCTACTATATTCTAGGCTTTGAACTAGATCCTGGGGATACAATGGAAAAAAAGTAGTTCATGACCTCAAAAAGTTTAAAATGTAGCATGAAAAATGGCCAATGAACAATTAAATTAAGGATGATCCATACCAAAAAAGAGAAATATAATATGCTGTGAGAGTGTATAAGCATAATTTGTCATTTATGCCATTATGGGAAAAGTAATGCTTAAGCTGTGACTAAAAGATGATCAATACATGTTAGTCTGACAAAGCTGGAGTTTATACAGTGCCACAGAGTAGAGAAAAGGAGACAAAAAGAGGAAAGTAGGTGATATTCCTCAGAGAAAATAAATTTCAGTTTCTCAGTCAACAGTTTAAAGAAAGACATGAAGAATGAGTACAGATTTCCAAATTTCCTAGCAATCTACAGGCACACACAGCTGCACCTGTTTTTGATATGTTGGAAAGCACAGAGGAGGAGATGTAGAGAACCAGTTTTCATGGCACTGCTTGATACTAGAACATAGGCATTTGTGCAGTTGTGCACCATGCAGTGAGAGTAAGATGGATCACAGTCTAAGTTCTTCAGTAATGCTTAAAATTATTGGTGGACTGTAATTTTAAAGATTTAGTAGCTAGATTTAAACTCCTTTACAGTCTGGTACAATATATGCATTTAAAACCCTGACAGTAAATAAAGGACTTATTTTTGAACTTTCTAAGCCCCAACTTCAATGATACTTTTTTATTCTTGCAGAAAGAGAGACTATTCAAATAACTCTGAAGAAGATACAATAATTTCTATAAATTGAGGAATATGCATCATCTTACATAGATAATTTTCTTAATAACAGCTCTTAAAACAAAGTGCCTAACCTATACAGCTTCTTAAGTGGTCTCCATGGTTTTTTTGACCTTTTAATGGACAAATTTTAAGGGAAAAGATCATCTTGGTCAGTTCTTAAAAGTCAAAAGGAAATCTAATGGCTATTTTGAAGAATTGGAAAAGGCCAAAACACTTAAAATCTTGCAACATTGTGGGTTTTTTTTTTTTAACACTACAGAACCTGCCTTAAGATGGCAGTTTCAGAATGAAGTCATTTTATGTCACTAAGTGGCAAGTTGCTTTTTAAAATTTTAAATAACTGCTCCTGCATTAGAGTGTTAGAGATTTGAGAGGACTAACTAACACAACCATCAGTGGTATGTGCATGAAATATGGGCATTATAGTCAGTAGAGAATTTTCAGCTGATGAACTGAAAGAAAAAAAAATCTATGGTCAATTTATGTGACATTCCTTTGGTAAACCATCTTTCACTGGTCAAATAAATGCTTAAAATATTAGATAACAGATTTTTTTGTGTTAAAAATAGGAAATATGCATATAAAGTTATAAAGAGAATATATTTTTGTTTGACAATGCTTTGTAAAACTTGTATTTTTGAAGTAAGTGTCATTTCATAAAATTCAGTAATAATTATATAAGTATTTTCAAAGTCTAGAAATGAGAGGGAAGTGTAGCCACTTGGCCATATTTTCCTGAAAAATAATTCTTCTCTCGTTATAGGAGAATATGTCTATTGTTAGCAGTATGGATACTGATGAAGAAAATGGACAGCCAACTAGTCTGCTGGATCAGTGTTTATTTAATCCACTGATCAAAGAGAATGATACAGTTAGGGGAGAGGAAAGTTCAAACTTAATCTTCATTTTGTAAATATTCTAAATGCAGTTTCTTGAAGGTATTTAAATAATTTCATTCAAACGGTGTGTATGTGAACATACATATTAACTTACATGACTTGATATGTGATCTATAAATGCATGTTGGATAGGATATTCTCTACTATTTTTACACTTCACCAAAGGAAAAAGTATTTTCAGATGAAAAATAGATGACGGATAGAAAAATAGATTCAGATGAAAAATATTTATTTGAAAAAGGAAAGACATACGAAGTTAATTCACATTATTTAATTTTGATTTTTTTATGCTTATGAATTTTAGACTATATTTTTCTTTGTAAGAATGAGGTTAATTAATACATTCACATTTAACTCATGGTTATTAAGTTAATCCAAATAATAACTTAATCATTTCTGTTGTCCATCTGTAATTCAGGTGTACAGCTGATTCAGCAGATACATAGAAAAGGACAGCTGTCAAAAGTATAAGCTAGAAAATAGCACTTTTCTAGGACATTTAAATTCATCAACTATGTGATGCATTGTTGTACTTTTCTGTTAGTTTTTCATTGTTTATTTTATAGTACAGTTTTGGATAAATCAGTTATGTCCTACAATGTAGATAAATTGGCCAAAGATCAGTAACATCAAAATAAATTTAAAAATCAAAAATGTGTACATTGATAATTTTTGTATGATTGCATTATTGTCATGTGATACAAAATTATTATTTCTCATATGGTTTTAGTGGAAATGTTCTTTATGGTTTTAAAGTTAAAGCTTAGGGACAATGTCAAAAGTAAAATATATCTTACTCAGGATTAGTAATAAAGATGATTTGGAGCAGGGCGCATACTAAGAGTGGAAGAGAGCATACAAAGTCTATGTAATATGCCAGAATATTAGAGCATATGGAGAAAGAAGGTTGTTTTAGTTCAGGCTACTGTAACATAATACCACAGACTGGGTGGTTTAAACAAAAACCATTCTCACAGTTCTAGAGGCTGGGAAGTCCAAGGTTAGGGTGATGGCAGATTCAGCTTATGGCAAGAGAGTGCTTTCTTCTGGGTTTGTAGATGGATACCTTATTGCTGTACCCTTCCATAATGGGGACATGAGGGTGGAACGACAGACAGACAGAGATAGAGATATCTCCTGTCTCTTTCTCATTTTATAAGGGCATTAATCCCATCATGAAAATTGCACCCTCAAGACCTAATCTAACCCGAAGTAGCTGCCAAAGGCACTATCTCCACAAATCATCACATTTGGGATTAGGCCTTAAACATACGAATTTGGATTTGGGGGGGACACAAACATTCAGTCCATAGCGACAATCAATGAGAATTTCCGACTGTTTTGAAGGAACAAGGTGATCAAGGAATATTTATAAGCATTGATAGATAATAATTTTTTATAGTTCACTTTTCTACACTATACATTTCCTCTCTGTACACAACTTTGCAGTAAACCCTGTTCCATACACGTGCCTTGTAAATTACCCGTTACCACCATCACCCAGTGGAAATCAAAAAAAGGGCACATCTGAATTGATGTGGAGCAAAGAGAGTAGCAGGATAGGAAAAAATCTGGGTAATAATTTCATTGAGGCCAAGGGTTAAAATCCAGGATGACCAAGTGAAAAAAACCATGTGTTTTCTTGAAAAGTCCAGAAATTACGGAATGACTTGAAAATTCCAGAAGTCGTGGAAATTTCTGCAGGTCATTGAATAAAAGACAAATAAAATTTAGCTAATATTTGTCTCAAAGTATCAAGCTAATTAATATTTATCTCATAATATTTAGTTTATATTGATGTCATGGTTGAATTTTATAAACAAAGTATGTTATAGCAACTTATAAATTACCTTAACAGTAACTTGCTTTTTAAAATAATTCTTAATACTTTTTTAGGTTATGAAAATTGAATTACTTATTGTGGACAACTGTATGGTTTGGTCATTTTTTGTTTGTTTTTTAACAATTGGTCTAACATCGTAAGAGGCTTTTAACCCTTAGCCTAAATTCTTACTTGCTTAAACCTATTTAAGACTATTTTAGATGGGGAATTTGAGGCAAGCTTTGTGGTAGAGATAAGAAATATTTGTGAGAATTTGGTTGCAAAAGACTAATTAAATTTTGTAGGCAAATAGGGAGATGGTACTTGTAGAAATCTGAATAGCTATTCAGATATATCCTCAAAGAGTCATACTGCCTTCATGAATTCATTATAGTGTCACTTTTGATCCCAGACTTGTAGTTTCATAAATTCTTTCTTGTTAGAGTCTCTGAGAGTCTTGGAGAATGCTGATTTATACTAACAAAACTGACAAAAGACTGAAAATATACAGATCGTATAATATATTGCATATTTTTTAACTAAATTATAAATATGGGGCCTAGGAAATTCGTTCTTTGACTGTGCTTGAGTAGGATGTTTTCTGAGCAGGTTACTTTACAGAAAAGGAAATTATCATAAAGTCCCTTGGCGAGAGAGGCCTTAGAATAAAAAATTAATTACTTGATTTAATTTTATAGGGCACTGATCTCTGACAGTAGGATGTATCCATCTCTAAAATAGAGGTAAAAGTAATCTTCAAATCTTTCTGGTAGATTTCTTTTTCCTAGACGCGATCATAAAAGATATTTTTTTCACTAAAGCTACTTTTCTACTTCATCTCTTGGCACCATAGTGGTTTTATCAAAAACGTTTGTGGGAAGACATAGAAAACAAACTTATGGTTACCAGGATGGGGGGGGGTATAAATTGGGAGTTCAAGTTTTGCAGATACTAACTAATATATATAAAATAGATAAAGAACAACTTCATACTGTATAACAAAGGGAACTATATTTAGTATCTTGTAGTAACTTACAGTGAAAAAGAATATGAAAAAAACATGTATATTCATGTATGACTGAAGCATTATGCTATACAGCAGAAATTGACACATTGTAAATTGACTATACTTAAATTAAAATAAATAAATATATATACACACACACATACAGAAAAAATGTTTGTGGGAGAAGTGAAAAAAGAAGGGACAAGGTTTTGTGCTAGCTGCCAGTCTGTAACCCTGGGAGGACGGGGCTGCACCGGGTAGATTCGTATCAATATAGCATAGATTAAACAGAGAAGTACGCTGGCGTCACAGAGTAAGTCAATAGTGAAAAGGCGTGAATTAGCCCTCCTGGACCTCTTTTATTTCACATTGTAGCATGGAAGTTCTGCATATGTTCCCCAAGCCCCAGGGAATGAATGATAGTGGAGCTGAGATCCAGCACCATGCCAGGGAGTCTGTGTGGCAGAGGGTGAGGTGCCAGACTGCAGAGGCTCGCTGGGGGACTAGCTGCCCCACAGCTTCCGTGGAGAATAGGGCTGAAAGGTAAAGGCAGCTTTGCATGTCTCACACTTGAGAGTTCAGTAGGAGATGCCAACAAGCAATGTGGGAACCTGAGCAAGGCGCAGATGTGAAAACCAGAGGGCAAAGTGGGAAATGATCCTTTTTATGTGGGTCCCAAGTAGTCCCTACTCTTTGCACTGTAGTTTCATGCATACCCTGAGTAAACCAAATGTCCCTTTAGAGAGTGAAAAACTATTTCAGAAAAAATGGATTTTTACCTAAGAGATACCTAAAATAGGCTATTTAAATTAGAAAAGATTGACACACTACTGTATTTTATCTAATATAAGAAACCACAGTTTGTAAGATGCAATCTAAATTTACAGCTGCTAATTTGTAGAAAAAAGACTTCAAAATTGAGGGAAAGACTATTAATAAATATACTTAGAATTCCCTGTCACCCTCTATCTAAAATAACATTATTCCTGGCTCTCTTACCTGGACTAAATTAAATTTAAATGGGACCTCTCACCGCTTAGAATAAGGATCTGTGTATGCGTAAGTGTCTATTCAACCAGGGGTATTTCAGCAGTGTAAACAATTAACCTGAATTAAGAAGTATTTTACAGTTTTCTTCCTCTTCCATATTTATTTTCTGAAATCCCCTACTTCTCTTACCTCGTATGTATCTTCAGTCACAGACTACAGTGAAATTCTATTACCCTATTTCTTCTAACTGCGTGGAAAAGTGGCTCTGTCAACACTGCTGAGGGTTGGGATATAGCCATTAAGTATATTTTAATTAACATCAGAGCATTTGCTAAGATAGTTGTTTGGATTTATGATATAATTATCAATATGAATCTAGTATTGAAATTATGTCAGGGAACACAATCACTTCTTTATGAAGCTTCCTCTTTGAGATATAAATATATAAAAGTAACAGGAGGGTTTCGTGGTTCTGTGTAGCTGAACTGATAATTAACAGCATTTCCAATTAATTCCTGTTTTCTTTGCTATCTTTCTCGTATTTGGATTTGAATTCATTGATTCATTTTTCTTTTATACTTACAGTAGCCACGAGTATGCAGGATCCTCTGAGGGTATTCTATTTTGTTTAGGGACTCCATTTTGCAAATATTTGAAAATCTGAGTTTTCCCCTCATCATAGAAATACGCCTTTCTATACAGTTGTAAATATTTCCAGATTCTTTTCGAGTGGCTGAGTTGTTCTGTTTGCTATACATTTAAATCAGTGGTATGTGTGTGTGTGTGTGTGTGTGTGTGTGTGTGTGTGTGTGTGTGTGTGTGTGTGTGTTTTGACTGTCCACTAGAAAGACATTTTCAAAATTTGTGGAAATGTTTTTATTTCTCAGAATAGTTGTGAGTTCTTCTTATATTCAGTAACCAGGGAACAAGGATGCTAAATGTCTTAGTATGCATTAAAGCTATCTTACATAGGTAAGCACCATGTCACAGGACTTTCAAGTCGCCTACAAGACGTGTGGGTGATAAACCTGTCTATAACTTATCTGAACCCAAGACTTAACTCTTTCATATATGAATGAAAAATATCTGTAGATAACTTCAAATACACTAATCTTCTTTTCAGGATATAAGTATTGAGGGAAAATTATATGACATTGTTTATCGTGGTTATTTTGAAATTTTACCAAGATTTTTCCACTGGAGTTGCCAGCACAACGTATCTGTATCCATCTACATCTGTTCGTATTGTACACTCATGCCTGCGTATTTATGTACTGAAATAGATATTTTATTATAAAGGAGCTTTCTTTTAGGCATTTATATTTATTAATAAAATTTCAATTTATTCATAGGATTAGTCAGTTATTGCTCCAATAATGCTGCATTAGAAATCAGCCCACAAACTGAGTAGTATACAATTATCTTCACTAATTTCTTGCTTTCCTATTGACTGATTGGATAGTCAGGGTTTTGAATGACTTAGGGTAGATTTGTCTACAGTCAAAAAAGTTGAGTTCAGGTCTTCTACAACAGTCTCCCATCCTCCTTTGACCAGAAACAACCTGAGACATGTTCTTCTTTTTGTCTAAATGCAGGGACATAGAATATATAGCCCAAATGAATGCACACAAATCAAGTTTGTGTTCATATGGCATCTGCTTACATCAGTTGTCCAAAGCAATTTTTATGGCCAAACCAAAAATCAAAAAGTGGGAAAAATGCGCATTTATATCACACAAACCCATCTCAAAAATGTTTACATCACATTTATATATGATAGTCAAAAGCTGGAAACTACCCATATGCCTTTCAGCAGGTAAATGGAATAACAAATAGTGTCATATCCATGCACTGGAATAATACTCAGCAAATAAAAGGGACAAACTATTTATATATTAAATTCTTTGGGTAAATATCAAAGGCATTATGTGAATTATAGAAGCCTGTCTCAAGAAGTTCTGTATTCTATGATTCCATATATATTTTGACATTTTTAAAAGACAAAACTCCAGTAATAGAAAACAGATCAGTAGTTACCAGGGATTGAGTATGGTGATGGCTGCAACTCTTAACAGAATTTGCAGGAATTTAGGGGAGACAATGGAACTTTTTGTATCATTTGTTGTGGTGGTTAAACAAATCTATATTTGTTAAACTTCATAGAACTGGTGGCAAACAGTCATGAAAATGGTTGCCAATGATCTCAGCTCCCAGGAATCACACCCTTGTGTAATCAGTCCTCTTTCCTTGAATGGGAAATGGTCTAATAAGTTACTTCTAACCAGTAGAATACAGCAAATGTGTGGGATGTTGCTTGCATGACTAGGTTTTATAAGATTGAGACTCTGTCTTGATAGCATGCTCTTTCCCTTGCTGACTTTTGAAGCAAGCTGACATGTTGGTGAAGTCCATCCAGCAATAAAATGAAGTTAGTCTTCAGGAAATAGCCAGCTAGGAACTAAGGTCCTCAGTGCAGGAACTAACAGTCCTCTGTTCCTTCAGGAACAGAAATTCTGCCAGCAACCACATAAGCTTAAAAGTAGATCTTCCCCCAGTTAGGTCTTCAGATAAGTCCCTAGCTCTGGCCAACACCTTGATTGCAGCCTTGTGAGACCTTGAAAAGGGATACAACTAAATTAGATTCTTAACCCTCAGAAACTGTCAAATGATAAATGTGTGTAATTTTTAAGCCACAAAGTGTGTGGTAATTTGTTACACAGTAATAGAAAATTACAGAGAACTGTTCACCAAAAGAAAAACTCAGTTCTATTATGTGATACCTTAAAAAAGTAAAACCTAAAATATAAGGCGTGACATAATTTTAAGTAGGTATTTCAGTACATTTTTATTATGCTAACATATATATAACATAAAATTTGTCATTTAACCATTTTATATATGTATATATATAATTATATGTTTATATATATATATATAATTCAATGGCATAATTACATTCACAATATTGCACAATAATCCTACAATCTATTTCCACAAGTTTTTCATTGCCCCACACAGAATCTCTGTAATGAGTAAGTAATAATTCCTTTTCTCTCCCTCTTCCCATCTCCTGGCAACTGCTAATCTACTTTCTGTTTCTATTAATTTATGTATTCCAGGTATTTTGTGTAAGTGGGATCACAATATTTGTCCTTCGCGCTTGACTTATTTCACTTAGCATTAGATTTTTAAGGCACAACATCCATGTTGTGCCTATATTGGAGTTTCATTCTTTTTTATGGCTAAATAATACTACATTGTATGTATATACCACATTTTGTTTAACAACTCACTTGTTAATGGACATTTGGGTTACTTTCATCTTTTGATTATTTTGAATAATGCTGCATGAACATTGAATTACAAAGTGTCTGTTTGAGTCCTGCTGGAATTATTTCAGTTACATAGAGAGAATTGTAATTGCTGGGGCAAATGGTAATTCTGTGGAGAGCTTTTTGAAGAACTGCCAAACTGTTTTCCAAGTGGCTACAATACTTTTCATTTCCACTAGCAATGCACAAGGGTTCCAGTTTCCTCACATTTTTGCCAACACATGTTATTTACATTTTAAAATGTATAGCTATCCCAATGAATGTGAAATGGTGTCTCACTGTGGTTTTGATTTGCATTTCTCTAACGGCTAATGATGTTGACCATCTGTTCATGTGCTGATTGGCTATTTGTAGGTCATCTTTGGAGAAACGTCTATTTAAGCGTGTTGCTCACATTTTATTTGAAATCTATGTTTTTTCTTGTGTTTCTCATTCTTCTGGGGTAGCATTTAAAAATCCATTGCAAATCCAAGGTCATGAAGATTAACCCCTTTGTTTTTCTCTAAAAGTGTAATGGTTTTAGCTCTTAATTTTACGTCATCGATCCATTTTGAGTTAATCTTTGTAAATAGTGTCAGGTCCAACTTCATTCTTTTGTATGAGACTATCCAAGTGTTGTTCCAGCACCATCTGTTGAAGAGACTATTATTTCCCTATTGAATGGATTAGGCACCCATGTCAAAAATCAATTAGCCATAGAGATATGGGTTTACTTCTGAACTCTCAATACATTTCAGTCAATCTATATGTCTCTCCTAAGTCAATATCACATTGTTTCAATTACTGTAGTTTTGTATTAAGTTTTGAATTCAGGGAGTGTGAATCACCAAAAATTTCCTCTTTTCAGGGTCATTTCAGTTATTTGGGGTCCCTTGAAATTCCATATAAATTTGAGGATACATTTCTACGAAAGATAATGTTTGAATTTTGAAAGGGATGGGTCAAATCTGTAAGTCACTTTGGATAGTACTGACGTCTTAACAATATTCAGTCATCCAGTCCATGAACATGGAATATCTTTCCATTTATTTAGATCTTCAGCGTATTTTTAAGTTTTGTTGTCTGCAGTGTTTCAGTGTACAGGTCTTTACCTCTTCGGTTAAGTTTGTTCCTAGGTTCTTTATTCTCTTAGATGCCATTGTAAGTGAAATTGCTTTCTTAATGTACTTTATGGATTATTCAGTGCTGGTGAATAGAAACACATCTAACATGTCTGTGTTGATCATGTATCCTGAAAATTGCTGAATTCATTTAATAATTCTGGTAGTTCTTGTGCGTTCTTTAAGATTTTCTACATATGGGACCATAACATGTGAAAGTGAGTTATCAAAGTCTACAACTATTATTGTAAAACTGTCTGTTTCATTCTTCAATTCTGTAAATGTTTGTTTCATATACTTGGGACTCTGTAGATTGGTTGCATATAATTATATCTTCTTAATGAATTAAACTTTTTATTACTATATAATGTCTTTCTCTTGAAACAATTTTTGTCTTAAATTCTAATATTAACACACTCAGCTATCTTTTGGTAACTATTTGCATGGAATATCTTTTCTCATTTTTTTCACTTTCAAGCTGTTTATATCTTTGATCTAAACTGAGTCTCTTGTAGAAAACATATAGTTATCTCTTATTTTTCTAATCCATTCTGCCAATCTTTGACTTTTGACTGGACAATTTAAATAATTTACACTTAAAGTAATTACTGATGAGGAGGGATTTGTCTGCCACTTTACTATTTGTTTCTGTATGCTTTATACATTTTTATCCTTCATTCCCTGTATTACTACTTGCTTCTGTGTTTAGTTAACTTATATTGTGAATCATTTTAATTCCCATCTCATTTCCTTTCATGTATATTCTTTAGGTGTTTTCTTGATTATTATCATGGAGGTTATATTTAACATACTAAATTTATAACAGTCTAATTTGGTGTATACAAACTTAATTACAATCACATGTAACACTCTGCTCCTCTGCAGCCTCATCATCCTCATCTTATTGTTGTCACTAATTAAATTTTATAGATTTCATGCCCAAATAACATTGACTTTTAATTATATTTTATGTATTTGCTTTTTTAAATCATGTTGGAAATAAAATGAAATTAAAAACCAAAATAATAATAATAATGGCTTTTATATTTGATCATGCATTTACCTTTACCAGAGATCTTTATTTCTTTATATAGCTTTAAGTGACTGTCCAGTGTCATTTTATTTCAACTAGAAGGATTTCGTTCAAGGTTCTTATCAGGTGGAAATGAACTGCCTCAGCTTTTGTTTATCTGGAAATGTTAGTTTATCCTTAATTTATGAAGGGCATTTTGCCAGATATAGAATTATTGGGTGAATTTTTTTTCTGTAAGTACCTTAAATATGTCATCCTATAGCATTCTGGCCTCCATGATTTCTGATGAGAAATTGGCTCTTAATTTTTTATACATTCTTTCAAGATTCTCACTTTGTTATGGCTTTTAACGATTTGATTTTAATTTCTCTCGGTATGGATCTCTGACTTTATCCTACTTGGAGTTCATTGATAATCTTATATTTGTACATTTACGTATTTCATCAAATGTGGGACATGTTTGGTAGATATTTCTTCAAATATTTTTGTGTCTTTTTCTCTGTTTTTCTTCTGGGGCCTCCATAATTTTTATGTTGGTCTGCTTATTGGTGTCCTAGCAGCTTTTTCTCTCAGGCCTTAGTTTGTCTAGTTTTTATCTTAATCCTAAAAATCTGTGGGTTGTAAGTTTCCCTGCCAGCCTTTACTAAGCAATGCCTGCCACTGCTGGCCTGAATTCTAAATTGAACAAAACAAAGTTGAGCACCTTGCATTAGTCCTTCAGGTAGCTTTCAGACAGGTTAGTACAGACATTTACAGTAATTTATAAGATTTGTTATGCTCCCTTCAAAACCAGAGATCAGGGCCCCCTACTGGGAACACACTCTGTAGCCATTTCAAGACTTGCTACCACACTGGGAATTGGAGGGAGCAAGTGGAAGTGAAAATATCCACAACTTCCCTGCTCTCTTCAAGTTGCTTTTTTTTTGATTCAGTGTTTTCTGGGTTGCTATAAATCTCTGACTGATTTCCAGAGTCCTAATAAGGTTGGTTCTGACAGATTCTGCCTTTTAAAAAAGTATTTCTGTGGAAAAATGAGAGTTTGGAGCTGCTTACGTTATCATTTTTCTGATGTCACTATGCAGCATTTATTCTGTTATTTTTCAGGGCAGAATAGCAGTGTCATGTGTAATGATTCCTTTACTAGGGGATATTATTTTGGCAATTTTGTGGCAAGAAGTGGAAGCTAATATATTTGACCTTTAATACTGTCATCCTTTTTGTCATGCTGACACTCAAATTCCTTACACTTCCTGCCATGTCATATAAAACAATAACTTTTTTTCAGATAGTACAAAATACCACTTTATAATTCACATACTTATTGTAAACTTTCAATACATTTGTGTATATGGTTGTTGTAACATTTGTCATTAGGTTTTACTCAGAAACAATCGACAAATACATACCTATTTTTATGCAAAGTACTACCAATGGTGTTCCGATAAATATAGAAGATAATTTTGAATATGTTATTTAAAACTTTTGAGAAGACTGCGTATGTTAAGATCAGCTATATCTTTTTTAAGGAAATGTTGTTCATTGCATAATAAAGTATTTTTATTTAATTCAAATATTTCTGCACATCTATCTTATTGAAAATAAGCTTTATTTTTAATCTTATTTTTGAACCAACAAGAAAGGGAATATGGTGAGTTCTTTGACTGAAAAGATCTCAGTTCTTCACAGCATCAGTCTAAAAGTATCAAAGGGGCAGGTGTTGGAGCATGATTTCAATAGGAAAAATAAAAATAGAGCCTAAGCCTTTGTGACAGATGTCAAGCATGCTGACAACTGTTAAAAGAAAAATCATTTTCCCGATCCTGTGCAAGGAGACAGCTTGTAAGATTAAAGATGTATCTCTTTATCTATGTTTTTGGCTGATCATTTCTACTGAATAGGGCATGAAAGGTACTTCAGATGGAGAAAAGGACTCCCAAGAATTTTCATCATCTACTACATAAAGGGTATAATGAAAAGTCAGAAAGTAAAGAAATATAAAAAATAAATAAGAATAAAACCTTAGGAATAAAACCTAAGCTGGGCAAAATTTTCTGTATAGTTTTAAGCCCAAATATTAGTATGATAAATTCTTTCTGGTTTAAAAATTCTTAAAATTCTCCAATAGTAAAAACATAAACCAAATAGTGAATAATATATAATAAATGCTTAGTAACTAATTGGGTAATGGCTTGTCTTTTTATTAATGATTTTTTTTTAATTTAACAGTGCATCTTAGTAATGTTTTCGTTATACTCATAGAGCTACACAAATTTGCATAGTATTCCATTGTATGGATTAATCAAAGCTTATTTATTTATCTATTCCTACTGGTGGGCATTAAGTATTTATATGTTGTTTTTGGTGTTGCAAATGCTACTGCCCTGGACATTTTTATATTATGTTTCCTTGAACTTGTTGAGTATTTCCCTTAATGTAAATGCTGACAAGTAGAAATACTGAGCTACTAGAAATACACATTTTAAATTTTAATTCAAATTTACCTCATCTTGTATACATTTTGCAATGTATTTCTTTTTTATTATTATTACTGTTACTAACATGGACACTTACCTGCTCTCCTAAAATCCTATATCTATTTTTTTAAAATGGATTTTTTTTTTTTTAGATAAGACGTTAGAAAATCAGTAAAGGCTGTTCATTCCCAACCCTTCTTTGTCTCATATTTCCTCCTACATACATTCTGTAGCTCAGGAAGAAGAATATACTAATTACACCTTGAACATCTGTAACTTTTCCTCTCTCTACACACATGCATCATATATTTTGTCTAGCTTCATTTTGAGGTTTCTAGCTTATCTGAAGGTGTCTCAGTCCCACCTTCTGTCCGCAGATTTCTGTCTTCCAAGTATGCAAATCTTGACTTCCTAAATGTCAGCATATTGCTTTGTATATGATTGATATATTTTGATGAATTGTAGTTTAATAAATATGTATTAAGCCAAAGGTATCTTTAAAACTGAGAGTATTTAGCTGGATTAGTTTTCATTAATTTTTCTGATTAATGAATCTGGAGGTATTTAGAGATAAAAGACCAAGGTCATTTGGCATCTTGGCTATGTTGAAAACACTTGAGAATACTGAAATTAATTATTTTTATAAATAATTTGTAGAAAAAGGTATTATTCAATTTCAAAACTATGACAGTCAATAGGTATTTTTAATGACCAACTTTTCTTTTTATAATTGAAATCCACTACTTCCTGTCTGAACGCCAGTGAAGACTTGGGAAAGCCATATTGTGCCATAAAGTCTTTCTTGGGAAAGACTTGTGCCATATTGGAGAAACACCAAGTACCCCCACCACTGTGGTTCTCCATTCAGTTCCTTTAAAACAAAGTTAGCCTTTGTGAGTTACATACTGCTATGCTCAAATTCAGCTATTAAGTTTGCTTTGAATTTGGGTATAGTGACCACTGTTGGGTTTAAAGTTATTGTAAATGAAAAAACACATTAATAAAATACTTACTTTGTGTTTGTTTGACCATTTATTTAGGGGGCACAGACATTTATTTATTCATTAACAATGGCAACAGTCATTTGTGCTCTCTTACAACACCTGAAGAACAGATTATATGTTTATTGAAGGAGAACCATGTTATACTTGCATTTTAAATGGTCTATTTATCCTGTTTTGGAAAAAGACTCTCTTATTCATGCACTGAGTCTTTAGTATCTTTGTAGCTATGTGGTTTATGCAATACCAAACAGTGCCTTATAATCCTTAGATATGTGTTATAAGCTGAATTGAGTCCCCCCTCAAACTCATATATTTAATATGGAATCCCCAACACCTCAGAATGTGACTGTATTTGGAGATAGGATTTTTTTTTTTAAGAGTAAGTTAAAATGAGGTTATTAAAGCGGGCCCTAATCCAATATGCCTGGTGCCCTTATAAGAAAGGGAGATTAGGACAGAGACACACACACAGGAAAGACCATGTAAAGACCAAGCGAGAAGACAGCCATCTACAAGTCAAAGAGAGGGGCCTCAGAAGAAATCAAACCTTTAGGTCAGACTCCAGCCTCCAAAATTGTAAGAAAATAAATTTCAGTTGTTTAAGCCACCTAGTCTGTGGTATTTGTCATGGCAGCCCAAGCAAGCTAATACAGTATATAACTGAAAACTGTGACATAAAGCTTATGACCAACGGTATGGTATAGGGAAAGAATATGAACTGAATGGTATAGGGAAGGAGTAATTTTATACTGAATGCACTTTTAATATATAATATATCTTTATCCTATGATACTCAAATCACTCTGTTAAGTACTATAATTAACATACACAAAACTTGTTAGAATGTGACAAAATTTTGCAAAAGAAAAATTTAAATACAATAATGAACAATATGCCATACTACAATTGATTTGTTCATAAATAATGCAAAGTCAGATATTGGCCATTCAAATTATGACCTGTCTGAATTTGATACTCATTCATACAAGATGAAACATACATGAAAACTAAGCAATAATAAATGATGATAATATAGTGGGAAAAAATACATATTGCATTTTCCTGTAGATCCTTTTCTGCCTATTTAGTCTTAATTTTAACTCTTATATTATCTCCTTATTAAAAATCTCTTCTGTCCCTCTCTTTCCTCTAAACAGCTGGCCATATATCAATTCACAGACAAAACTGAAGAAAGTAAGAGAGAATTTAAACATTGTCCAGTGACTACAAAGTATTTGCTTCTGTATGCACATGTTTCTTTTCCACTTCAGTTTCTATGAATGAACTATGTCTGCTTCTAAGAAAACTTTTCTGTCTGCTGCAACCTGTCTAGTCTCTTCAACATGGCACTGACATATTGTAGCAAGTTTCTCTTTTACTTCTGTAACATCAGTTTTCTTCTGTACAGGATCATTCCCATCAGAGCACAGACATGCTGTAACTTCTCACCTTCAAAACACTCTGTTAATCCTAATTTCCCTCCACATATTTCTCCTAAATATCTACATAGAGCTTTTCCACACACAGACCTTCCCCTCAGTCAGCTCCCACTACCTCTTGAACCCATTATTACTAAGCTTTTATGCCCAATAAGGCAACAACTCATTTTTGTATAGACTATCCACATTTATCCCTTAAACAAGCATTTATTCAGCATTCATTACATAGAAGAAAACATTGTGGACAATGAGGATACAGCATTGAATTAAACAGGCCAAGCTCCTGTCCTCCATGAGATGGATAGTAGTTTTTTTGTTATTATGAATAGAAAATAGATAGCAGGAAAAATGAGGGCTGTTGAACCTGCTACTCAAGGTATATTCTGTGAACCTGTAGTATTGACAGCCCCTCAGAGCTTGTGAGAAATGCAGAATTGTCAGTCCCTGTGCCAGTCCTACAGAATCAGAATGTGTGATTTGCGAAGATCCCCAGGTGATACAAATATTCATCAAACTTTAAGGAGCACTGGAAAAGTCTTAACAGAGGACACCTACTGGGAAAATGTATAATAGACCTCTTTAATAATTTAAAGGTCAGTGTTTATCAATTATTTTAATCCATGGTTCTTTCAGTGCTATCTTTGCCTAGTGTTATTTCTGTAGTTTACAGTATAAATTCCTCTATTAGTTAAGATTTCACCTAGCTGCAAGAAACAGAAAACCCAGCACCATAGATGTAAAAAGTTATTGCTATCCTTTCAACCGCTCAGTGGCATTCCTACTGATATTTCTATGATTATCTTAAATATTCAGCAAAGTTGCAAGATGGTTTTTGCCTTTAAGCTAGAAAAGACAGAAGGGATATACCAGACATGGCTTTGCTTTAATCAAAAAATGAAGAATTTTTCCCCAAAGCACCTCCATCCCAAAACTTACCTGCTTATTTATTATGTTCTAAAACTGAGTAATTTGGCCCCAACTAGCTGCAAGAGAGACTGGGAAAGTGAGAATTTGGCTCTCTAGGTAATATAGAGGAAAGTGGTAAAAGACAGGATTAGAAATATCTTTAGAAAAGCAGTTGTGTCTACCACAATATCATAGACATATCCACTGTGTTTTCAAACTTTAATTAGATAATAAACATAATTATCTTCTGCTACAGCCACCCCCCACCATGTCTAGTATCTTCATGCTCCTTCAGGAACACCATTGCCGATTCTTGCTTAGTAGAGAATCTCAAGAGATCCCAAATGGATCCAGTGGTTTAGATATTTCCTGAGAGTTACGTCATATGCTAGGGACACAGTTTCCACTTAAACGATACGTTCTTCATATTTAAATGAAAAAGAAGAAAATGTTTTGTGATAGGCAGACTCTCCCTTCCTGTCTTTGAAGAAGCTTGCTGACATGTTTTGAGGTACCTAGAAAGAGATCCACCTGGCGGAGGAATGAGAGAAGCTTCCAGCTGATAGCCAGAAGAAAGTGAGGCCCTCATTCTGACAGCCCACAAGGCCAGCGCTGGCCCTACGGCCTTGCTGAACACCCAGCCATGCTGCACCTGGGCTCCTGACCCGCAGAAGCAGTGAGGAAGGAAATAAATGTGGGTTGTTTAAAGCTGTATGTTTGTGCTCGTTTTTTTACATACCAATAGAAAACTAATACAGATATGGAATATTTTAAAACTATACTTTGATGTATTTAATTTGCCCATGAATAATCCCTGGTAAGCCATTTTGTGAAAATGTATTTGTCTATTATGTTAAAAATAGACCACATTATTACCAAATGGCATTCTCAGAACTCACTAGAGCTTTTCCGCCCTGGATGTAACTTTGTTACTGTTAGTCTCTAGAAGTAATTGCTTTAAAAAGGATCTCCAAATTGGGACACTCTATGTGTTTATGTGCATGTGGAAGGCATTTTCCAAATAAAGCAGCTTTCAAAAGCACGTCACATTGTTCCTTATTTGGATATAATCATCCTAGTGATATACATTTTAATTCAAACCTAAAATTAATAGAGATTTGAAAATGTGGACTATATGCCTGGTAGTTTAAAAAGTAAGTTTAAAAAATTGTAAATGGCCATCATGCCACATGGTGCAGGGAAAGTGAACATTTGGTAGATGCTTTTTACCTGCAGTAGTTGTTTCACTAAATTTGTGTTTATAGCAGATAACTCTATTTTTAATGCTGTCTTATTACTTTCAATTAATAAGCCATTACAGTGAACTTGTCAATTTTATTTTTGTCCCACCTAGGAGAAAGTTCATTCTGCTGTATAAACATTCAGATCATCTAAATTGCAAAGCTTGCTCAAATGTTTTTTAAGTCACCTATTCTGACTAATTAAGTCCTTAGCACCATCACTGTTTACATTTATCAAGCAGAAAATGGAAAGAAATCTTTTCAAACAAAGTACTTTTGTGGCCTCAGGGAAATGTGAACCATAAAGACAATGAGAATACAAATCAACAAAATGAATGCTCAGATTGTTATATTGTGTCTGTTTCAAAAACAGCTATTCCCAGAAAGAAAAAAGAAACTAATTCTTATATATGGAATATAACTTAGAAAATTACTTCTAGCTTTCCACAGCCTCATTATTTTGTGTAAATTATTTTGTGGCAGGAATTCATTATGTACAATTATGCTAAACATCAGTAAAAATACATTGTTGAGCACTGAATTAGTAAAATTTGGATTATTCACCATTTAGTGTCATCTCTTATATTTCCAACACTAAGTTAGTCATTCTCACCAAAGCTTAAAATGCAGTTCTTCTTTTCTTGGCATTATCCTCATTTAAAACTGTGTTCCCAAATATTTCTCATAAACAACCCTCAAAACCGTTGGGCTTTCTCTCCTTTAATCTACTTATCTCACTGTAAAAGCTTCTCTGAGAGCACTGGCCATGACTATCATAATGTGACTTGTGTTTCTAAACTAACAAAGTGAATGCCCAGCAAATACTTGTTAGATGGCAGAACTGTCTCAGACCAGTAGGATTCTAAGGCTAAATTACATTTGCATCATAAATCTTAATTCATGAATTATTAAATTGGTCCTTGACTCAATTTTTCTACAGGTCTTAAATTTAGCTTCCCAAGAAAGCTTAACAACCTTATGTATCATTGTATAGTTAACATGTAACATTTTTACTTGTGCATTTTGAAATTCATACATATTTTGAGCAAGCATAGAAGCACACAATAGGCATGAGGTAAGAGAGGTCTGATCTATGAACAGCTATGGTAGGGTAGAGGGGAGTAGTCTGTAGATCATATAAAAGAATTCATACACCTACTAATTTCAGTTTGCTTTTTGCTATCACCATGTTTATCAATTCTAAATGATGTCAATGATAAAATTTTCTTCCCCAGTATGGTGGACCACCCCCACAACTATGCCTTGGCAAATTACTAAAGAAGAAATCCATAAAGAAGAATGTTGCATAGTTCATTTGTAGAATCTTATTTGCCTCACATTCCTGAAGGGAAGTGTGAACTTTTCAGTAAGGAACATAAGTTCATAAACTGAAGTCATGAGCTGTTTTAATTAGGAGATTATAACAAGGCAAAAAGTTTAATAACTAAGAGTATATAATAAACAGCAATTTTATAATGTAGTTGTTTTCAAATTTAAAAAGAAAGAAAAAGTGCAACTTTTATATAGCATATGCAGTCTAACAGCTTGAGACTATTATTGGAAACGTGTAACTGAAACCCAGTAGGCTTGTTCTTAGTTTTCTAGTTTATTTGTTTTTAATTATTATGTTTTATTCAGTGGTTAGTGGGTGGGTGCTTTTTGTGATTTGAAAACTTTCATTAAAAAATGACATAAATATCAAGGAACAAATAGTAAGCATTACTAATATTGTACAATACTAGCTTTAGAAGACATTGAGTGGCAAGTGGGCTATATTTTATATCAATTTAGTATTTTTCTGTGTATGTTTTACTAGTTTAAACTGTGATTGTTTTCGTTTTTCATACGTAGACTCATAGAACTTGGCTCATGCTCAACCTCAACAAAAGGCTGTATGACATTTCCACATGTACATGTCTGTCTCCTCACTTGGCCATAAGTAAGTTGCCAGAACATCTGTGTCCCTCCTGGGGGCTAGCACAGTGCAGTGCATATGTTGAATAAATATTGTAAAAGATTGTTAAAAAAAAAAAAAGTAACACATGCTCATAGGAAAGGCAGAAAATAGGATAATAAAAATGAAGAAAATGAAAATCACAAAAATCTCTGACCAGAAGAAAATACCATTTTTATACATGTCAGTACTTATTCTTTAGACTTGTTATATTTATACTTATGTTATAAAAGGAGTCAGGGTATGGATACTTTCCACCAATTATGTTTTAAAACTTAACATTACTATTTTCCACTATTCCATAAGAAATCAAATTTGACAATAATCACATTCAACACCTGTATGTTCTATTGTAAATACGAATTTAAGCATTAAACATCTCATTAGAATATTATTTTGCTATTATAAACAATATTCTACAATAATTATATTTATAGATAAATTGTGATGCTCATTTTTATTGATTCTTTCATATTAATTCCTGTAGGTGGATTTTCATAGCAGAGGGTACGTAGGGGCTACTTTATATGTGAAGGTTTACGGTCCCCTCACACATACAGGCACCTGATTCCCATGAGCTTTCCAAGGGACTGTGAAAATACTTGAGTCAAAAAGAAAATTATGAGTTAGTTTAAAAATGTTTAAATAAAGCGACAAAAGCAAAATTAATAAATTGCCTTAAAAGTAACACTATTAATTTAACGAAATGACGATATTTAATATTGCTAAAATTCTACCTTGTAGACATACTTTATTGCTGAAATATTTTTACTTCAAAAGAAATTTTAAGTAGGCATTATATTTGCGCTCCACACAGGCAAACCATTTTGTAAGTAACATTTTAATATTATTCAAATATTCACAGCAAAAATATTATCATTAAACATGGTTGTAATTTAATGTATTTGATATACTGTTGCATATATTTGATGTGGAATGGGATATCCAAAAGTAAGGTTAACTATGGTCTATGAAGTCTTTAGAGTGGTCCTGGAATGTAGATTTTTAAGAGGATGATATGTATTATTAACAGAAGGTTTTACAAATTTGTAAATATTTCAAGAAACTTGACACACAAATTGATTGAATGAATTTCAGTGCTGCATTAGATTCAAACCCTTCTTCAGTTTCCTGATGGAAATTCTGAAGTTGACCTACATGCCAGAGAACAATACCTTTTTAAGATATTTTACCATTGATAATGAAGCAACACATTCTGCTTCAGAGGTATAATGATAGTTATCCATTTAAAATAGTAACAGTTCACTGCACTGATTTATTTAAGTGGGATTTGAAAAATTGTGCAATTTCAAATAGCAAAGAATAAAACATAAGAGGGATGGGGAAGGACAATTTAGTTTGTCAGAATGTGAGTCCTCATACCAACTTTGTTTTTCTTTGTGATGAGAACTCTTAGGGTTTACTCTCTTAGCAACTTTCATATATAACGCACAGCAGTGTTAATCACACTGATCATGTTATACAGTTCATCCCTAGTACTTATTTATCTTGTGACTGGAAGCTTGTACCTTTGATGACCTTCATCCAACTCCTCCTCCCCCAACCCACCACCTCTGGTAACCACAAATCTCATCTCTTTTTCTATGAGTTTCTTTTTTGTGTATTTTTGAAGTGTAACTGACCTACAACATTGTGAGTTCCTATTATACAACATAGTGATTTGATATTTCTGTACATTTCAAAATGACCACCATGATAATAAGTCTGGTTACCATTGTCACCATACAAAGATGTTACATAATTATAGACTATATTCCCCATGCTGTTCATTTCACATTCATAACTTGTTTATTTTGCAGCTGAAAGTTTGTGCCTCTTCAGCTTTTTCACCTACTTGTCCCCCCACCTGTTTATCTTTCCTCATACCAGTTTTCAAGGAGAGAGTATTGTCTTTGATTCAGTGTAGTATATTAGTGATTAGCATAATTATAACACCATCTTACAGTTAACTGGTTAGTTTCTCTTACATTTAATTTCTCTGAACTATTTTCTTTCCTTTTCTATCAAGGGCAGATCTGAGAAGATCTGAAAGAGAGATCATGCCCAGAGCAGAGATAACAATCACTATCCGGGAGCAAGATGGGGGATGAACGAGGTAAGGGGCCCTACAAGAAGAACAACAAACACACCTACTGCAGGTGTGGTGAGAATGGTCTAAAGAGCACATGCCAGTTTGCTTTACATCAACCAATGATTTTGCTTAACACTTAAAGTGAAACTTAAATTCTTTTCCCTGGCCTTGACATTGTCTCTAATATTAACCTGAACTACTTTTGTGCTCATGGCATTCCAGCTACCCTGTCTGTCTCATGCATCTTGTCTTTATAGTATAGATAACCTGCAATTCTATCCCTCCTCTTCTCTACACAATGAACACCTTCCTATCATCTTTTCCAAGAGCCATTTCCTAAAAAACCCTTAATATTTATATGTCCATTACTTTATCCCACTGTATCCAATACAGGCTTCTCTGAAAACATCTAGGTCAGGGTTACTCAACCTTGGCACTATTGACATTTTGGACCAGATAAAGCTTGTTTGGGAGGACTGTCTTGTGCGTCGTAAGACGGTTAGCACTATCCCTGGCCTCTACTCTTTAGCATGCCAGTAGCATCCCACCAAGTTTTGGCAACCAAGAGTGTCTCCAGATGTTGCTAACCACCCCCCAGTGACAAAATTATGCCTGGTTGAAATCACTGATTTAGATCTATTGTGCTCCCTTGTTCAGAGCCTTGTCATCCCCTATTATGGTATCTGCCCCTGAGAGTAAACATCACTGTGTCTGACTTATCTCAGTATCCCCCACACTTATCCCAGGACCAGACTCTAAGATCTTAAACACTTGAGTGAAGTATTTATTATATAAAATGAACATATCTTTAAATCCTATTGGCTGTTGAAGTCTCACAATTAAATTCCTCCCCAGAAATAGCCCTAACCAAAGGACACCCAAGATTATGCCCTTTTCCTGGGAGCAGCTTCCGTCTGTTGAAGTTGATATACAAAGGTAAGCCCCTGTGTCTCATTTCAGGTCATGTCCCAGCTCCTAAATTTGCAGGACTGGCTGACACCTCTGTTTTCCTTCCAACCTTACAGATGTTGTTCTCAATTGCACTCCCTAAAAAACTACCTTGCTATATATGTAGGGACCCAATCTGTACAGAAGGTAGCCCCTTTGAAAACTTAAAAAGTCAGATGCTTTTTTGTCCTCCTAAGCATGAAGATAATCAATGAAAGGAAACACTAAAAAAAAATGCCACTGATTGTCATATCAATAGAGAGATATAAAATACCCTTCTTAGGAAAAAAACATATTTTATTGAATGTAGGGTATTAGAATTTTCAACGTAAAGGAGAAATTATTAGTGATCAGAAGGAAAAGACATTTTCCTCTGTTTACACAGTATGTCACAGTGGCTCCTTAATTGCTTTAGAGCACAATATTTACTATGTTAGCATGAATTGCTTTTTTTTTTCAGTTGATTAGTAATAAGAACATTTCAGTCTGAAGAAAGAAAAGGAAAGGAAAGAAGAAAAGGAAAGGAAAGAAAAAAAGGAAAGGGAAAAAATTCCCCAGCCAGAATTCTTAAGCTTGGCCACAATTTAACACAGATATTTAAAGAAATAAAACGAATTCTGTTTCCTCAAGTATTATTTATATTCATACTACAAACTCTATTTCATATATTAGTCATGATCACAAGTTGGTCTCAGTGTTGTTTCTAACATAAAATCCAATTCCTATATTATCTTTATTTCTTTTCCTAATTTTAGAATCATTTTCCTGGCAGTCTTGACATTTACAGTTTTACACTGCTTATTTTTAAATTTTAAAAAATATCTTCCTGGGATGAAAAAAACATTCAATATCCTCCAATGCTAAACAAGAGAGTTAACATTTTTAAAAATATTATAGCAATTGCAAAGCAAGAAAAAATACAATGTTGCAAATCATCAAATATAGTGGAGCTTTGTTGTTGAACGTTTCAATGACGAACGATTGTATAGATGCATATCTACTGTGGGTCAAAGAGTACATAACTAAAATTAAATATGAAAAAGTGGGTAAGGCATGACCAATAGGATAGGAAATTAGACATATTTGTTGTTGCCATCGTTATGTAAGGGATTTTATGATCATTATTTTTATGGTTTGATCTTCAACTATTTGATTTTGTTCCTATATCACTTCTGCACAGTTATTGCAGTAAGAAAGTGATTCATTTTCAGACACAATGAGTTCCAATTCTCCTAATTATCATCACCGGCTATCAAGGAAGTCAAAACAAAGGAGAAATAGATTATAGAGAAAATTTGGTGGTAAATTTGGTGGCAAAACCCTTGTGCAAGTTTTGAAACTGTATTTATATAGACATGCATTTATTTCTCTTTAAATTTGGGATTTCAGTGAGTTATCCAGGAAGGGGAAGAACAAGACAACCGGCCCTCCCTGTCTACGGCTACAGCACCTGTGGCTGCTGAGGGCCGACTGTACTGTGCCACTCTATGTGAGGGACTTCAGCATCCACAAATTTCAGTATCCGCTGGGGCCCTGGAACTGATCTCCCACAGATACCAAAAGATGACTCTAGAAGTAAATGTATTTAGGCTTCTTGGAGAGAATTGAGCACTTAGTCCTTCTCTTTCATCCCGAGAGTAATGTTTTATATTAACCCTGGCCTTGATTCTCTAAACAGTCCCCCATCCCACCCCCACACACACACACTTGCTGCTGGGTGTAGTCGCAGTTCATTACATTTTCATCACTGTGAAAACATTCCAAATAGACTCAGATTCTTTTTTCTCCATTAGAATATAGATATCTCCTTGTCTCTCACACTGTCTAACCCTCTTCTCCTCCCTCTCCCACTCTTTTCTGTCTCCCACACCTGTCCTCTCTTGGTGTCTCTCTCCCTACTTCCTGCCTCTTCCTCACTTGCTCTCACACTCACACCCTCCCAGGCTCACACACACTCCCTGGCACTCACTCACTCTCACGTCCTTACCTGTTCTCTCGGCTCTCCCGCACCTTCTGTTTCTTGTTTACACCCCCAGCTTCTCATTCTGTCAGAATTCCTGTCCTGCTCTCATGCTAGCACTCTCTTAACCTCTCTCTCTCCATCCTCTCTGGGTCTCTCTCTTTCAGTGTTTCTTACTCCTTAGCCTTTCCAAGACTTCTTCACATTCAGTCTTTCGCTCTTAAATCCTCTCTTGGGGTCTTGCTTTCACTCTCACACCCTCTCTTCTCTCTTTCCTTCACACTCTCAGTCTTCTCTCTTTCTTTACTAAGAAGGTGTGACCTTGGTTCAGGTAACGAGCTGATGTACTGAAGCAACACTACTGCCCTTTCAGACATGAGTCTCTGCTTCTTTACAGTAGCCTGTGAATTTTACAAGAACACAACAAGCCTGTTTTATATGTCACAAGCTTGTGATATAATAAAACAACATCTGAAGAAGAAAAGTACAGGCTCAAGAAAGCTCACATTGTATATGAAATAGATAAACAGCAAGGTCCCACTGTATAGCACAGGGAACCACATTCAATACCTTGTCATAGCCTACAGTGGAAAAGAATATGAAACTGAGTCACTAAGCTGTACACCAGAAATTAACAGCATTGCAAACCAACTATATTTCAAAAAAAATTTTGTAAGAAAATGAAAGCTCACATTGGAGTGCTGATAGTAGAAAGCTACAAGTTTGTGGTCTTCCAAACATAGACAAGTTTCTTTTAAGAAAAATATTTTCTTCAAGAAAAATTGAAGCTGAAAGAAAACTCATTTTTTTCAATCTGATAGCTGTTCTGTCCTTATAAACTCTGAGTGCTTTCACTATCTCTTATTGTTAAAAGGGTCTGTGGAACACCTGGTGCATTTCCAGAACTTGCCAAGTTTTGCTCAGTGTCGATGTTAAGTACCTGGTGGGTTGGGAAGGCATGGCAGGGCTTAGCATCCCTCTGGCAAAAGATACGTAACCAGGACAACCCGTTCCTAGGGTAGCTGAAAATGACTCTTGCTTCAGAGTGTGTGAATAACCATACCTTTAGCTGAAACTGCATAATAATAAATCCTTTGATACAATTATTACAGTATGAAACTCCTGTGCCCATGAACCACTCCACACATTACACTCATAATTTAAACAAGGTCAGTTTGAGAGCTAACAGAGACCTCATCAGAAATTTTCAAGAACAAAGAAACTTGAGAGGGGCATGGTTAATTTTGTTTGGAAGAACTCTGTGTGAATTAAAGAAAGCATAACAGAAGTTTTCTTACATTTGAGAGACTGCACATCACCAACAGCTAGCTGCCTTGGGTTGTACTAAAAGGTGGAGGTCAAAACTGCCCCATGTCCCTTGTCCCATGTCCCCTGAGGCTGAGTGTTACTCTTCAGAAGTAATTTACATGTCAAAGAAAGACTGCCATTTCTTTTTACCAAATGACAGCCAAACTTAACTTACTTTTCTTCTTCAAACCTCATCAACTTAGGTCTGGATAATACTCTTTCCCTCCCAAAATTGATGAGAAACTCACTTTCCTCTAAATCTTTGGATTGATCATTTACCTAAAGTTTCTTCTCTTTTCTATTGTTTATCTCACCTAGCTGTAGATGTAGGAATGTCTTTTTTCTTTTCTTTCTTTTTTTTTTTTTTTTGATCAATTTGAGTATCAAAATTTTATTACTTTCCTTCAGGATCTTTAATTCTTTTTATTTTTGTTTTTATTAACCCCAATCTCCTTTTTAAATAATATTTTTTAACTAAGAAATCTAAGAAAGTTAACAGAATTGTATAAGTGTTTTCAGTAGTCTCTAAAGATCTGGAAAGAAGTTCAGGACCTTCCTTGTTCCAGTTAGGGAGCCTGAAGTTTCCTGTATTAATGATCATGTTGTGTAAATTATTTCATTTATCTGAATACAAGCTAACTTTCCTATCTTATTGCTGGATACCCTTTGATCCAATCACATGTAATACATATAATTCCTTAAAAGCCAGTAAGACCTTTCTTGGGCTATTTCAACTTTTAGAAAATCTATACCCTTGAATACTTATAAAATTGAATTAGCCTTTTAAAGTCCAGGGAAATAAAACTGAATTTTTGAAGCTTTCCAAGATACAGTTACCTTTTTTACATGCTTATAGCACATTCAGGACTCTGGACAGTTATAGCTGATGCTAATGCTAAAATAATAGATAAAATTTATTGAATACTTATTACTTGTTAAGCACAAAAAAAGCATTGTCTTTTTTTTATTTTAAAGATAGTATTAATGAATAGGTAAACTTACCATATTTGTATGTGGTAATGCTACCATTTTAATCTAGGTTTATCTGCTTTTTAAGAATCCTGCACACTGTATTTATATAAAATTGTTATATATTATTTTGAAAAATTATTTCATGTCTTAATCCCTTCAATAGACTGAAATAAACTGAAATCCTAGAGCAGAAATCTTATCTATTGTGTTTGACTACTAGTTTTTAGACTATTTATGGGCAAATAGTTTATACTTAATAATTAATAAGTGAGTAAAAGAACGATGTAGTTGATTTCAGCACTGCCAAAGAAAGGACTGGGTGTTTCATTTCTAAGAGTTCATTTGAAAAAGGAGTCATTCATGGAAGGTTTAATTCAAATGTATGTATTATTTTTGTGTTCTTTCCAAGGTATTAAAATCTGCGTTAACACACAAAATGAAAGGTATTTTCTTAGGTAATCGATTTGTGTCCACAAAAGATTTTTTAATTGTTACTGAAACCACGAATCATTTCAGTCACTAACCTGGAAGACGAGACAGAGCCACAGAGCAGTAGAAGCATAGCAGTGTAGAACTGAGGTCTTACCTATTTATGGTCATTGACACTTTTCAAAGGAAAGAACAAAAAATAATTTCAAAGCCTATGTGTGTTCCAATTTGTGAGATTTCCATCTACTCAACTAAATTTCTCCTGAACATTCAAATCTTCAAATGGAATTTCTTCCTGTGCTCAGCTGTCAAGAAATTTGTGGTATGGCATTATACAGCTGTCAGATTCCACCCACGGGACCTGATGTGGCAGTTTACACAGCAAAACTTCCACTGACACTAGGGACGGTTACCATTTTTAGCATTTGCTTGGAATGAAGGAGAAGAATTGCTTCATTTGGAAAAATCTTCTTAGAAATTCTTCCACACACAAAAAGAGAAAATATGCAAAGAATCAATTAAGCTTTTCAAAATATATTTTTAAAAAAATCAAAACCCAGAACACATTTGTTTTAATTGCAGAAATTTATGAAAATACTGAAGATATTTTTATATTATGCCTTACAGTCTAGGCAAAAATCAACAATAACCTTCTTATAACATGCTCTCACTCTCATCAAACAGAAAAACAAAGCAAATGACTCAGTGAATCTGAAATGAATCATGAAACAAAACACAAATCAAAGCAACTACTTTTGAAATACATTTAGGAAGAAGGGTTAAAAAAATGAAAGACTAGAAAGCTATTGCAAAATTTGAAAAGAGAAAATAGTCAGCAATCTTATAAGTTAAGTCTCTACTCAAAACTTACAACCAATCTTTACATTCAAAACAGTATAAAGCAGATTTACGAAGTTAAATGTTGACGATTAGACAAAGAAATTTTCAAGATGAAGGCTTTTGAGGGAAGTCTCAATTCTGAGAATAAAGTGGAGTGGTTTCGTCACACAGCAGTGTTAACATCACATTGGCCTGAGAAGAATTAGCTGATGAGAGATCAGGAGTGTCAGGATCCTTCTCCCCACTTCTTCTGTCTTGGAGAAGTAATAGATGTGGCCAAAACAGAAACTGAGCGTACAATATCCAAAGGGAAATTTGCCCAAGATGAGTGCGGTGCACTGTCCCTTTCATACTGTAAAGGCAGGTGGAGAGGCAGACTGCTTGCTCTCTGCCAGGGTCCTAGCCAGTGAGGGCTCTGGTCAGACATTCCACCCACACCCCTAGATAGCTAGCAAGCAGCCTTTCCCACCAATGAAATACACTTAAAATACCTGTTGCAATTTATATAGTCACCTCCTGCTAATTTGAACACAAATCTAAGAACTGTTAGACACTTGAGAATCAGCAACAAAAAACAAAAATTCAGGATTAAAAATAATAATAATAAAACTACTTTGGAACCCTTATTCTCTGCCTTGCCTATATCTCTTTTACAATGAGTAAACTGACCTTGCGTATTCCCAAGTCCAGCTCCTCCAGTCCTGACCTGGATCCCAGATCTCTGATGTACTCAGAGATTTGGCTCTTGAAAGTATCTCCTTTCTTTAATGAATCATTGATTTTCCCCCTCAGTTATACTATACAAACATGTCATGATACGTTTTATTGCAAAACAAAACAAAAAAGTACCTTGACCTTTTATCTTCTGGGCAAATGCTAAGTTCCAGTTTAGAACCAAACTCCGTGAGAGGCTGACTTGCTTCCTATTGTCTAAATATCCAATCAATCAGGCTTTTAGTAATATCACACCATCAATTAGATCTGCATTACCGGACCCAAAAGTCAGTTAAGACTCGCAGACTAGGAGCCCTCTAGGTAGGCAGGGATACCTAGTAAGTGCCCCTAGAAAAGCGGCAAGTGGTGACCTAAATCCAGCGAGCCCTGCCTGGTGCTGACTATGCAGCTTCCTGTTCCTGGTGGTGGCAGGGGCAGCTGTAGCTCTTGCTTCTTCCAAGAGAGCTAACTGCTCTGTCAGTTGCTGCACTAGAGCACAAAAGGAGACCTGTCACTTCTGGGAAGAAGAAGCTCTTCTTTGACATCCATACCTTAGTGTGTTTACTACTCAACCAGCATAAATGTATCTGCATTCGAGTGTATCATATATGACAACAAGGATGTCATCTACAAAAATGTGATCACCAAATTGCAGCAGATGGCTCTTCAGAAAATATCTGAGATTGCTACTCTGAAAAAGGATAAGATTATTTGTAGAATAGTTGAGTTTTTAGCCCACAAAGCAGAAAATGAGAATGTAAGTTGGTGCAGCCACTATGGAAAACAGTTTGGAGGTTCCTTGAAAAATTAAAAATAGAACTACCATATAATGCAGCGGTCCCACACCTGGGCATATACAATGTAATGGAGAATTTTCTTTTACCTCTTTTAGAACACAAGATTTCATTTTCTATCCTGCCCATGATGTTAGAGCTATACCTACTGTCCATTTGTGGAATTATACACTAGAAAACTAGTGAATTTTGCTAGATGGCTAGACAGAACATCAAAATGCTTGCTGAACTACTCTGCCTTATGAGGATTCAGAACACTAAACACTAGGCAGTTAACACTGAGGAGGCAAAACACAAAACATCTGCAAATTTTCCAGATAATAGCTTTGATCATAGAACATGGGGAAATTAGTCATAGTCTGATACTCAAACTATGTCTTTCTAGGCACAAATGAAAACAATCATTGCCAAATGCCTAAAACAATGTATCAGATGAATAAATATATTTGCATTTCCATTTCATCCAGTAGTCAGTTTTCATTCTTACTGAGGGCTCTTCTGCTATCTGACATTTCTCTTTCCACCTCCTGCTCCTTACCCTCTTTTTTTTTTTTTTTTTTTTTAATCTGCGCCAACACCTTTCACACTCTTACTGCCTCGTTAACAATCACCTCCTGTTTCTGTGTATCGGGGAGGAAGAAATTTTCCTCTACCCTTTTAGGTTCTTCTGGCTGGTCTGAGTTAATTGACATAAGACAGGTTAACAAGGGACAATCACACACAAGTTTAATAGCCTGTATACATGGGGGAGATCCAGGAAAACTGAGTAACTCACCAAGATGGCTGAAGACCTCACTCTAAATACCATCCTCAGCCAAAGACAAAAGAGATGGTTAGGGTGGAGAGAGTCAGTTATGGGAGGTTACCAGGAAAAGCACAGTAAAAAAGGTTAAGGTAGTTATGTAGATTTAATTCACTGCCTTCTCCATTGATAAGAGTTTCTAGAGATTTGGTCATTCTCCTCTTCCTGTTACAGAAAGGAATACACCCTTGCAAATGGTGATTTCCCCTCATAAATGTTAAGGATTCTTACAAAAGGATAATTCCATTTGATTTGCAGAGTTTCTCCCACATCTTCTGTTTCTTAGAGAGTAAAGAGCTTAAAATAATTAATATGCCAAAGAAAGATATTTTGCCATGGCAAATTCTGCTCTCCTACATGTGTATTTAAAAGCACTAATTTTAGTTTTGGTGCTAGTTTCATTACTTCAGATTAGTTTTCTAGTTTAGTATCTAGCAGAAATGAAATCTGGATATATTCATTTTTCCCTTAACTGTACTAAGTGGCTTTGTTGAGAAATCACAACACTTGAGTCAAATCAGAAATGTTGCTGAAATTTATATCTGAGCCTTTTAAAACCAGGTGCCTGATAATCAAGAGGTATAGTTGCTGTTGTGAAATGGCTGGGGGTGGGGTGGGGCAGGAATCAGTTTTCTTCTAGGTGACCACTTGGGCACCTCTTAATACCCCTTTGCCTGATTTTGATGGTAAATATACAAGTTCAGCAGCCATGGCTTAAGAATGGTGTGGTAGCCAATGGCGAACACCCCTCAGCGATGAGAGTTTGAGTTTATTGCTCTAAATAAGCCACCCAGACCCCAGAGATGCTAATTCAAATTTTTGGTAAGAGAGATTCCCAGAGGGGAATCTAAAATGGATAGTAAAATAAAGTGAGAAAAAGTCTACTATTGATTCTATCCTCAAGATCAGCTATAATGACAGATGCTGTCGTTGGTCCTCCTAAATTCCCACTTACAAATTACCCCAGGGAAAAAAGTCAGAATCCTATAGTTGCTGCTTCTAGTTTTTATTAAAAAAACATTTCCAGACAGTGCAAAGTGGACTGTCGCTGATGCTGTGATCCAGCCTCTAGATTCTCCTTCAGTCATTACCCGGACATATTCCTGCAGACGCGAGGGTACTCCAGGCCAAGCGCCTATAGCTCTATTGAGCTTTCCAGGAATTTCCCTCAGCTGAAGAGTGGCATCTCTCTCTTGGTCATTTCTCCCTTCAAGGGGAAGACTATATCCAAAAACTGCCTGATGTGGACAGTCAGCACAGAAAATCTTCCTGTTGGGACTAAATACAATTGTTTAAGTTTATTATTAAATTAGCAACCTTCAAGTGTAAAATAAAAGTTTAGAATTTGAAATTGGAAAATATAACCTAGCTCTCCTCCCAAAAATTCAAAGTCTGTGACTCTATAGAATTCTTATAAAACTTAATATGAAAAAATGTAATACAAATATTCAATTTAATGATACATAGCATTTCAAAAGTAGGAGTAAATGTCAACTCTAGGAACTACTGGGCAGCCTGCCACTCTTCTCTCACAACAATTATTTTAATGTATCTATTTTCAAAAGAAAGACACTCTAGAATAAAATCAGTCATTTGTAACTGTCTTTGCTTTAATTATATATTAAATTATTTTAGTATAATAGTAGCACTTGAGAAAAGGACATTTTTGTTTTATGTAGGATTTTGCTACATTAAAAGGAAATGAGGATTTGTTTTTAAATATCACAGCTTTAGAGGTAACATCAGAGTATCGGGAAGAAAGGCTGGGAAAGAAAGGTAGTATTTTGGGTTGAGCAGGCACAGCGCAGTAATAGCATGGGGCAATCTCACATACACTCACCTGCCAGCTGGTGAGGGGAAAGGGCTTGGCTGGCCTCTCTGCAGCTAAGAGATACAAAGAAAGTGAGCGCTGGGTGGATGGGGCAATCCCACAGACAGCCCAAAGCTGGCAATTACAATGGTACTTGCATGTGATGCAAAGTTTAAAAGTCAGTCTACATGTGATATTCCATTGATTAACCAATGTTTCTTCTGAGTAAACATTTTATGAAGGAGTATAATTATTTTGAACACTCTGTCCTTATTTTAGTAAAATATAGTCCAATCTTAACATAAACAAAACTAACATACAAAAAGGAGCCAAAGTGAAGAATAGCACAGTAAAATAAGTATTAACTAGGGTCATAAAGATGCCGTTGATTTTTTTTTTAAAGACAACCTATTGAACAGAGAAGAAAGCAATGATTTGTCACATATTCCCATCTGCTTTCTGGGATGAATTGGGAATTCAAGATTTGCATTTACTAACTACTATATATAAAATAGATAAACAACAAGTTTCTACTGTAGAGCACAAGGAACTATATTCAATATCTTGCAGTAACCTATAATGAGAAAGAATATGAAAAGGAATATATGTATGTGTATGTATGACTGAAACGTTATGCTGTACACCAGAAATCGACACAACATTGTAAACTGACTATATTTTAATTAAAAAAAAATACATTCCTATGAAAAATTCGCTATTCTTATACAAAGAAGATGTGATTAGTTGTATCCCTTGTTTGGTAAAATCCATTGGTAGAAAAAGGCAGTGTATTTTTCCTCTGGTTCACAAAATAAAAGTCCCAAAGAAACCCCCTGAAAGAGGAGGTAGGAAAAATGGAGGCAGCAAAGGATTTTGGCAAGAGAGAAACGCTGGATTGTGGCGCTGACATAGACGGTCCTCATCACAGGCTGTTAGAGCTGGAATGGCCTTTGGAAATAATCTTGTCGAAAGTACTCAGTGTTTTTGTTAAACCTGAAGCGCTGAAGTGATTTTCAAGGCTACACAATTACTAAGTGAATGAGAGAGAACCAGAGTTCTTATCTCTTGATTCCCCACCCTGTGCTCCAGTTTTATGTGACTTAAAGTCTAGATTGCTGCGGTTGTTCTGGGTAGTCTGCAGAAAAGTGGAAAACATGTGTCTATCTCACATGCAAAGTGCACCATCCAGTGAGTCCCTATAGATTCAGGGCATTATCCATTTCAATCAGATAGATATTTTCTGTGTCTTCCAATAGAGTTACAGAAAGTGGCCACACACATATTCTAAGAGACAATCTTAAAAGTTTTCACAGGTTTAAATATTGTATTTATGCTATTGTGCTCTTAAACCACCTGTCTTATGCAGTGCTATCACTCATATGGGCAATGTTTTCTCTCAGGAATAACCTCAAGAAGAGCTTGGATCATTTTTTTTCTGGGTCCGTTTTCCATGTCAAACTGAATCTTCAAACACAAATGATCAATGGGAATTTTAAAGCTACATCCTAAAGGCATTTTATTTACTGGGGTCTTCCTATGATTATATGCATGAGATCTGGGTTGTAAGCTTTTCTGGTGGTAAAAATAGATACTGTAACAAATACTTTCACATTTATTCCCTTTATTCCTCCGGATAGTACCCCAAAAGAATTAAATTCCATTGTTGTATGAAATTTAAATTGAAATTGTAGGAAAATGTGTTAGAAAGATTTCCTTTCTTCAATGACTTTACCATCATGCAGAGACCTAACAGAACAGGTGACTACAAATAAATATTTTAAAAGAATATACTGATTAGCATATATTTTTGTCAAAGAGTTGAAGAATATGTAGTTCCCAATTTAATTCAAAACTTCTTTAAAATAGATTTATTTGTTTATAAAATTATGAGAGTTTACAGTTTTACCTAGTAATTTAATGTATTTCAGTAAAGTGTAAAATAAATGTCCACATAGGGCTATGAATATGATTATTTTTAAATAGGATTTAAACATTAGTATAACCTATTGTCAGCATATGTAGAATGTATGGGAGATTTCTTAGTATTTTCACATATTCATTCTCTTTTCCTTCCTCTCTTTCTTTTCAGTTTGATTTTTAGCAGGACACATTTTCAAGATGGTGATGACATCCTCTAACCTCCCTTGCAGCTACGGGTAACCATGTGGTTAAATTCAGGCTAATGGAACTGAACAAAAGTGAGGCGTGTAACTTCTGTTTTCTGTGAAAACATCATTAGTTACCTTCCTCTCTCCTTCCCCTCCTTGCTCTCAGAAGAAATGGGCACCACAGGAACATCCTCTTTGATCATAGAGATGACATTGACACATATGTATTAGGAATGGTAGGTGCTCTTTTGAATTTACACCAATATGGATAACAGGGAAGTGTGTTATAAGAGTTTTAAAAGTTCCCTTGTCAATCAGAGAGGTGAAGATTATACATTTAGTTTTAACCATAGACACACATGCTTTTAGATGAACCGATATTATAAATTCATATACATTTTATCTAAGTGTGATACACGATTTTTTTCTTTTGAAAATATCTGAAAACAGGATTTAAACCATAGATTTGTATAAAGGATTTAAACTATAGATTTGTATAAAAAGCTTATTCTGTGAATCTATGAGCAATACTAGTGGAAAAGTCAGGGACACATCACCAACAAGAAAAAATCTAAATGCTTTCATAAGTGACCTTAACACTGAAATTAGAAGTGCCCCAAGAATGTTGATTAAAGGGATATTTTAGTTGGGGAGCTCAGCAATGTCCTTAAGGGCCCCATTTTTCCAGTTTATGAAATTCTAAAGACATTATGGCTCCACAAGATTCAAATGATCTAAAATAAGCATTCAGTTGGGGAATGTTCAACCAAATACAGCCAAAGGTATTTTGCAGTTTCCCCTGCTTCACCTGTGAATAGTGCTTCTAAGTTTAGATAATGATGTTGTCACGTGGAGAACTTTGAATGGCATCAATAAAAATCTGCTAACACTTATTTTTAGAAGGAAAGGGAGTGATTTATAAGGTTCTACTTTTGAGTCATGTCATGAATCATTGTGTGTGCCAGATCTGTTCCTGTTTCACTTCATGTCTCTTTCTTTCATAATCACTCCCACTGACAGCAGCTCTAGTAGAAGATGTGAATCTGTATCTCTATGTTAAATTACAGTCAAACATATTTTATAACATTTTGCATGCCGATTATCTAGATGGGATCAGTGACTTTTCACAGTATAAATTATTAGGAATTATTAATATCTGGAATAGTAACTTAGGCTGATTTTATAATGTGCTGATGAATGTTTGTTTAAATATATGGAACAAAGAACATAACTGAGGTCTACTTTAAACAAAAGAGAGAGAGAGAGAATCTCTCAGAACAGTGGGTTAGTTTTGATAAAGTCATTGTAGCACTAGGTTCTATTTAAAAATGAAAAGAATGGCAGTGCCTGTATTTTTTTTTTTTTACTAAGATGATACTGAGAACATTTGCTTACTAAAAATTATGTAAATTCTATGTAGTGAAATATAAAATATGTCTGTGAAATCAGTAACAATCTTGTAGGATTCTTTTCTTATTAAATGCATTGTCATGTACAGATTTTAGCTGTTCATGGAGCACCATACATTATATTCTCAATTGCATGTAGTATTATTACTCTTACTAACAAAATTATTATCACATAATATTGTTCAGTCTGCACAAATCTAAAGAAAAAAAAAATGTCTGTGTTCCCAGATGTTTGGATAATTTCTAGGACTGTGGCTGAATCATTTTCTCAGTTGTTTAAGGCTTATGACTAGGGGTTCTGTGAAGTACAGAGGTCTAGCTAAGCCATTTCTTCCCCTGCGGTGGATTCCCAATCTCACATTTAAGGTAAGAGTTGGTTGTATATAATTGGCTTGCTTTTCTGCTGTTTATTCTTTTGCTTCTCCAGGCCTGTCTACTCTGCTTTGGTAGTGTTCTAGGAGGCCAATCTCGAAGGTCTGTATCAGTGGTGTTTTCTTGCCATCTATCTTTTGACTGAAGTTAATTAAAAGGAAGCACCAGCAAGAGAGTAGAGGGAAGGAGGAAAGAGTGGTCATGCTGTTTATTCACCAGCTCTACCCATTCCAGGATACACTTTTGGAATGTTTGTTTTATATATTTTTTGTCCCATATTTGGCCATATCTTCTGTGATACTAAACCAGATCAGAGACACAGAGACCCTTAAGGGTCAGGTCAGGTTCCTTTGAGAATGAACTCTGCAGTGCAAACACTAAAATGTACATTCTATTCCTTCTTTTAGTCTAAGCTACCCACCAAAGGGAGTGTTGGCCATAGATCAAGGTGACTCTTCCCTTTGGAAAGAAAAATCTCAGACTTCCTGTCTTTGAACTGACATGATTTCCTGCTTCCTGGGAAACCAATATACTGCAATGGTCTTCTAGTTAGAGTAGGGTTAATGGAATTCAGGTGATAAATGGAATCTGAGTCTCAGTGTAACTCACGGAGGATTTAGGAGGACTGTAGAGGTAAGCTATAATTTTCTCATTGCAAAATGGGAGGCACAAAGACTTGTCAGAGAGAGGAAGGAGGAAGATGTAGTAATATCTCCCTGCCTCCATCCCTCTGTTTTGACCTGCTTCTCTCAGTGACTGTGTCTTCCATTGAGTAGCTCTCTGCCATTGCTGCAGCTCATTCTAGGCACTATTACCATCTAGGCCGAGGTGACAGCAAGAGACACTGATGTCAAAAAGTATTTGGAAATTTCTGATCCTGGATTGGTTTACTATTCCTTGCTTATCCTTGACTACAACCAATCAGCCTTGACTGCCAGCCAATCAGTACCTGACTGACGCATTTATTTGGGTAAGTAGAAGACAGTATTTCCTTTAGAGGTTATCATGATAATATTCAAGGGATCTTTGAGAAGTGTCAGAAAAGAGAGTATGTAAAACATGGTACAGAGATGGTATTTTGAGAGAGAGACTGAAAAATTTATGAAATGATTGCTATTCTCAAAATGTAAGATAATATGAGAAATGCACATAAAGCTATATAAAGTTTGCCAATATCATTGCCAGAGTAATTTTAATTACTTCACATAAAACCTTCAACAGGAAAATTTTAGAACATCTTTTATGAACTAAATTAGTAAATAGAAAAAAATTGGTAATCAAAGAAAAATAGAAAAGCCTGATTTCTAGTAGATTATGCAAGGGTTCATGTAAATTTTTAAATAAATTTAGATGATATGCTATTAATCTAGTATCTTTAAAAACTATAACTCTTCCTCATAAATGTACCAAAAAACACTGATATTACTAAGTAGGTCTGCATGACAGCCTTACAACCTGAAAAATAAAACACACTCTCACCTAATTTTCCCCTTTACCCTCATCAGCAGCACAAATTCTATCATTCCATTTTTATTTTTCTGTTACTTAAGGATAGCTGAACTAATAGGACAATTTTCCTTTCTCTATAGAGTCTAGAGAAGAATTGTGCTGAAACTTTCATGTGTGAAATCACCTGAGGGAGCTGGTTCAGAATGCCACTTTCTGGGTTTCACCCAGGAGTCTGATATAATGGATCTCAACACATGGCCAAAAAACCGGCCTTGCTAAAACCATGTGATAGCAGACCACAAAAGTACTATACAGATAGAAAATCAAAAGTCTTGAAAATAAAATAAAACAAGAATGGTTGTAAAATTCTAGGAGCAGGTAAGAAAAAGATAAACTGGAGGCAAGAAGAGAAAACTGGTTATAGACGTCCAGTATCTGCAGATTTTAGGAAATGGGGATTTTCTCTCCTTGAATGGCATCCTAGGTATACGTGTAAGTACAGATCATATTTATGTAACCATACTCCAGATTGTTCTCTTAGTCTCCATGATTTATTGCCTGGGGAAGCAGAATTACTATATTTAAAAGATTTTCATGTTACAAATATCTACTCATAATCTGCCCCTTAAAATATTTATTTTTTATGCAGATGACTTTAAACTTTTTAATCAACATTTTAACTTCAGAACTTGTATAAAAATAACTACAATAAAAGCAATAATATTACCATTACATCATTACAATATGATTCCTTTTCTGTTTAGAATCACATTTATATAGACTGTCCCATTGATACTAATAGGCTGACTAATTACCTACGTGCACATAATAATAGTGGCTGCTATAAATAAGTCTTATTGTTGTTCCAGCAGCTCAGCAATAATAGAAAATAACAAGACAAACTAACAAACAAAAAATTCTAAGGGAGATAGCAACAGATCACTATTGAGTCATTCACCTTTTGTTTTTAATTTTGTATAGAGGATATATACCATGTGCATGTGCAAATAGACCTATGTAATTTAACTTTTACAAAGGAATTAAAAGAAGAAAGTTGTGACCTGCAGAGTAGTGGTAACATAACGATTAGTTAAATTATTCTGAAAAACGGTATCTACTTCTTCAAGAGTTGTTTATCCTTCCAATATTAGCAAAGAACCTACATTTTGTAGATTGCTTTTGTACATTTTGTGCACTCGTAGGTTGTTGAGAAAGGGGAGAAATCAATCTCTTCAAAAATTCTTATTAAATAGTCACTTGATTCTTGGCATAAAACATGGAGGAGACGAGGACTAACTACTTACCCTGGGCAACAGTTGGCAGAGACGTAAAGTGAAACACAAGAGTATGGTGACTCCTGCTTCTGAACATGGAGGGAGTGTAGAGGGGGAGGGAATGACTTCACGGGGTGAATTAAGAAAGTAATTGTTGAGGAATAGACTCTAAATTTATTTAGAAGTGCAAGCAGAAGTTTAAAAAGGGTAACTAGGTTATATCCTTCAGGGGAAAGTAAATTGTATGAACAATTTGAACCTAGGTAGAAAATAAAAGAGAAATAGTAAGCATTTTGAAAGGATGACAATTGTGTAAATAGTTACCAAGGAAGAACATACATTGGATTACTTATAATTCTCTTTCTGATTATCTCAACTAAGGAGGAAATAAAGGGCATAATTGGTTTCTGAATTGCAGAGACAATATAACCTCATTTAAAAGTGAATGCTTATAAAGCATGTATCAGATCTCTATGATAAACTTCCCCAAAATTAACATCTTCAAACAATTACATATTATTTTTCATTGTCCTAGGGGTCACGAATTCATGCAGGGTTCTGCTGCACATGATTTATCGGGGCCATGCATGCAGCTGCATTCAGCCTGGAGCTCAACTGCAGCTGGGTGTCCTGGAAGCCCTGTTCATATGACTGGCAGTTGATGTTGGCTGCGAGCCCTGACTTCCCTCTCCACTGTCTCTCATCCTCTGGTAGTACAGATGGTCATCCAGTAGAAGCTACTAGACCTCATATGAGCAAGACAAAGAATGGGAACAGTGTCCCTTCTGCCAATTTTTGTGGTCAAAGCAAGTTCAATTCAGATACAAGAAAATAGGAAACCAAATCCATCTCCTGATAGAACACAGAGCCTATAAGTGGAGAAAAGACAGGAATGTTAAGGAGCTAACTTTGGGGAATATCTATCATAGCACATTTGAAATACCACATTTTAGATCTATCATATCTCTTTTTTTCCACGAAGTTTGAAATAATGTAAATACAAATTATGTTTGAAAATTCATCTGTAATTGCAGAAACTAAAGATTGGCAGACCAAATAATTGGAAGCTGCTATTCCCACATGAAGAGTCAACTTCAGCTGGCAAACATAAAATAGCAACCAAACTACATAAATTTAGTTTGAAATAAGTTGCTGTTTATATGAATCAGAAATTCTGCCATGATTTTGGCAATGTCTTTTATTTAAATATTTCTCCTTATAATTGTTTCTAGACTATAAATATACCATTTCTAAAACAATTTACCAGTCCTAGTACTGGAAAAGGAACCCTGAAAACAATCTATAAACTTGGGAATGAAAGTTAGATGTGATAATACACTGTGAATAAGGTCAAACAACCACCATTATATGAGAATATCTGTGACAAAATAGATAAGTTTGGTGAAATAAAAAAACTTCAGTAAATGAACAAAAATAATCTGCAGTGGTGTAAGATTTATGAGCTCTAGGAATCCCCTTTTCCTACCCCCTTATATATATTTTACAGTTACTTTTGTGGGAAATTTTGACTTGGAAGAGAAACTAACCACGTCCCTGGGGTACAAGTGAACACCCTGAACTGTAACAGAAAGAAACATTTACATCCTTAATCTGGTCAGCCAGTGTCAACTACAAGATTATTCTATCTTCAGATTTTCATAAGATTGTCTCATTATGCAAGCAGAATTGAGCAAATAAGAAGTAAGACCCCATATAAAATGTGTAAGCCTCAGGAATATATAATTAAATAAACCAACAGTAAATAAATTCTACTTCTTGGGTGAATGCACTAGGGACTAATAAGTTACCAATTCCGAAACATGTACACAACAGAAGGTTAAATCCAGTTGCCATGCAAACCTTGTATGTTCAGGTGGTCTATTGAGATCTGACCAGAAATAGCTTTTCACTTTTGAATAAAAGAACTGAAAAATAGGAACCCTGTGCAGTCAAGGCACGATCTAAGAAAATTCCCTAATGTTATATCTATTACCATATCCATCCTGAAGCAGGATAGTTACTCATCCTACACCAGTCTGCAAAATCACCTCACTTTGGAACCAAAGGTAAGAGATATGTGAGGGAATAAAAGGAAGTAACATGCTTTTCTTTTTGTGCATTATGCACAAATAAGTCTTCCTGCTTGCTTTATGTTAAACATCTTTTAGAATTAACAACTTGATCAGAATGCTTGAAACAGTTTATACAATAGTCGAGGAAAGAATATCATCTCAGGTTATGCTTAAGAAATTAGATTTTATCTTGATGGCGGTAGGGAGTCACTGAAAGTTTTAAAAGGAAAAGTGACAAGATATGGATGGCAATGCTAGCAGCAGTGTGAAAAAAATAGAGTAATAACAAAACTTCCTGGATGAAAATCCATTACAGAAGTTAAGGAGAAATAGAAAGGATTGGATGAAGGCATTAATAGAGATAAAGAGTGAAACCAATAAAGATTAACATGGGGAAATGAGAAATGATCCAATAACTTCCTGAATTAGAAAGGGTTAAGGAAGCAAGACAGCAAGTTGGTTAATTGTGGATGAGGTGTCATTAATCACGATTCATAACATAGAAGGAAACTTAGTTTGGGGAAAACAAGTCCACTTTTGGCTGCAGTGAATATATTAAAGGGAAAATAAGATTTCTTGGTAACATTCTTATCAACAACAAAAATTAGGATTTTCTTTTAAATAAAGCAACATTGAATACAAAATTATGATCATTGCGCAGCTTCTCTAATGTTTATTGTGAGAAAAGGAATTTATTCACGGAATAATACCTATCGAATACACACTGTTTCCACTGATTTACATCTCCACCATTATATAGTAGGCATGGTTTTACCTGATTCTATGAAATTATTGACATTCTTTGCCTTATTTACAAACCTGAAAAAATAAGTCAGTAGCTCTAAGAGATTTCTTTTGAACACAATATGAACCTTATTTCTTCTGCAAATTAAAGACTTCAATTGAAAAGAATGTTTACTCACAAATTTTGTCCTCTAAGTATTCCACTGAATATCACCTCATTGATCTTGTTTTAAAAAACCTTACCAATATATAATGTATAATTATTCTAACTAGTCAAGAAAAATCTCACAGTCATAAAAAGAGTGATAAAAGTAGGGAAATCAATAGAATTACTGAAAATGGAAATAAAAAATAAGAGGTTTGTGATAAATAGCCAAAACAATCTTACACATTTTGAAAATTACATGTTAGTAGCTTTTCAATCAAAGACATGTGTCAAATGTTGCTTCATTTTCTTGAAATAAAAATTTTACTATTGTATTAATATTCTTTTTAAAATGAGAATGCACATTTACTGTATACCTCTGCATGAGAATATCACTCAACTGAAGTTTGCTCTTTAGGTTTCATGGTTACAGAACAATTCATTTGGAGTTTTGAACCACCATTTTGTAAGAACCACATTTTGGTAAATTCTACCAAATTTAAATATATGTGAATAATCACAAATTATTTGCAGTATCATATCTTCAGATTATATCTTTAGAACTTCAAAATCATCTCTTCTCAAGTGTGCACTGTTTTCAACATTTTTGATGTCTAATTATTTTTTTTAAAGATTTAGCACAGTCTTTGGAGATACTATCTAAAAAGGGATTTAATATTGTTTTAAGCACTGTGGTCGCTGCTGTAAACAATAGTACACAGAGGACTAATGGTTTATACCTCCACAGATGAATATTTTAACAAGCAAATTATGTTTTTATGAGAGGAACAAGGGTGGGAATAATATACAAAAATATGCTCAGAAAGAGCAGTGTTGAAGCTGGTACAGCAGGTGAGCTGAGACAGGAGAAAGAAGGAGAGGGAAGATTTAGTTTCACACAGGGGAAAAATACACAAAAACTCAGAAGTAAATGTGAAACTGATGAATTCAAGGAGCGAAAAGAGTTCAGCCTTGCTAGGGCTTAACATGTGAGGAGAAGGGACTGAAGTATGAGAGGAGATAAATGAGGAAGAGTCAGATATTGGAAAGCCTTCTAAATAGCAAATGGGTTTGATTTTCATCATAAGGGCAATAGAAAGTCATGCAAAAATTTTAAGCAGGGGAAAATGTTTTCAAATTTGCACAGCAGGACGGTAACTCTCACTGCAATGTGGAAGACAACTCAACAAAAATTGGAGACAGAAAGTCTTGTTCGGAGACTCTTCAGTGGACAAAAAAGAAAAGAGAGTGGAAGATGTGGTACAGAGAGAAGCAAGTAATTAAATCAAATAGAAATCAAAATAAGAAAAAAAAAATACATGATCCAGGATCAATAAAATAGTTTTGAGGTGTAAGACAGGGATTTTTTAAATTCTGGATCTCTGCCTATAAGGATATATTGGAACCACATCTTCCATAGAGGATAGTTTCCCATATGTTAAAACTTGCAGCAATTAAACTGACCCTTGAGCTCTAGCCTTACCTTAGAAAGAAAGAAAGGAACATCTGTCAAGAAAACCCACCTATCCAGAACTTAAGAAGAAATAGGTAATCTGTATAAAGTGATAGCAAGTGGAGAGATCAATCAGCACTGAAAGTCTATTCAGATGGAAAAGCCAAGGTCTGAAAGGCTTAACTTTCTTTTGAAGTTCAGCATGCACCTACCCTTTGACTCAGCAATTATATTCCTATATGTTTAGCAAAGAAAAATAAATACATGTATTAACAATAAAACCTGTATAGGAATAATAATTTATAAGTAGTAACAATGCAAACATCCATCGATAGGGGAATGCATGAACAGATTTTGATATATTCAAGGAGTAGAATACTGTTGAACAGTTATAAAAATGCCTAATACACAACCACAGTAATGGGTCTCACAGATGCTACACTCAGCACAGGAAGCCAGGCACAAAAGAGTATATGATTCTAATTTTATTAATATCTAAAATAGCCAAAACATCGTAAACATGACAAATTGTAAGTGGAAAAGTTTAGTTTTATTTACATTTGCACACTTTTGTCTTGAACAGAATTAAATAAAAAATAATTATTTTCCCTAAAGGACAGCAAGTCAGCAAAAAACTGTAACAAAGTAAAATTATCTAAAAATTCAAGTCAAATATATAGACAGCATAATTCTCTTAGGCGATGTCTGTTTTGTATTCTTTGTAGTCCGGACTGGTCAAGACTCATTATTATAGAAATGCCAAATGCATTATTAATACATATTTCATTATCTCAAAATAACAGACCTTATTTTACAATAAAGTAATCATATGAATCCCATTTTAAAGCTCTATTAGACTAATCCAAACACTGCAAACACTGTTTAACCAGTTCTAAAAGTGGTTGTATAAAAAGTGTACTGTTCACAGAATTGATATCATCAACATTGTTTTTAAAAATGAAATAAGTGTTCATATCTATATTTCAGAATGACTCTCCCTTGAAGGTAATTACATGTCTGAATTGTATAAGAAATACTGTATATAGATGCACAGATGTCCTATATAACAAGGACATATACTATACAGATTATGTTATGTCCCTATTCTTAAATATTTACTAAGTTTTATGGACATTACACTAGGAAGAAAAAACTTAGCTGCAAATTCTAAAGATGTGACACATATATAAGCCATGTCATGACAAAAAGTATGATTATAATAACAAAATTACTTTGTAAGAGTATAAATTACGTGTATTTATCCCTACACTGTGCCTTAAAAAAAAAATAGCAAACTCAGTCACTTGAAAGTCAGTGTTATTTTAAACTTTATAAATTGCCATCTTTTAATGTTACAGGAAGAATACCTCTTTATTGTTTTGCAATATCATCCTTTATGTACAAAATTGAAAAGGCTACTAGGAAGTGAGTATGCCTCTTGAAAAGCCTTCATAAAACGCTTTTACACACTTGCATTATTAGGTCAGAAATAATGCTGTTACATGAAAGACCTTTAGCATTGAAGGGCGTAAAGATCTAATTTACATAAATCTATAGGGCACACAGAACAAGATTCTCTGGATTTGACACAGTGTTTTGAACTTCATTAGGATCATTCAGAGAAATTCAATGTCTACACATTCTAAATAAGATTAAAAAAAATACTGCTATCAGTACCAATCAGCCATTTACAGTCTTTTCAAAACAGAGTTCAATGACAGGTGGAAAATTGCCAATGAACTTTCAGCAGATCATGAACATCTGTTCAGTGCCAAAGGCCTAAAAGTTAAGTAAAGAAAGAAAACTATTTCTAAATTCTCAGATAAAAATAATTTTCCAAATATTCTGTTTATTTCACAAAATATTTAAAAGACTACTGTTCAGCTTTAAGAGTTATCAGGAAAAGAGTAAGTAATTAGTTTGTCTACACAAGGTACTAAATTACAATTATAAATTTGCCCAAGTTATTCTTCCTTAAATGGAGTGAGGAATTGATTACAGAAATCACTTCAGTAGCTTGAGAGATGCAAGTTTAAGAAGTCAAAACACTAATCCCTGTAAAATTATCAGTGTTTCTTCAGTTGACACCTCAGACCTAACTTAGTATCTGTTTTACTTCTGCTGCTCAATTGTTCCTCTGCTGCAGGTCAGTCTTTTTAAGAGGGCTATTGGCTAGTCTACAGGACTCTTCAAATAATTTTTTGCAGGTAACAGCTGCTCTGGCAATCCAAACAGCTGTGAAAAGCCTGAACAATTGTCATCAAGCTAGGGTAATGAGAGTTTATAGCAGTGTTCTGGAGAATTACCAGCTGCGTCTTTGGGTGTCACAAGCTTCTCAAGTTTTCTGATATCTCTTCATCACCAAGCATTTTCTTACCATTGGATCTCATTTATAAGATGCTCTTTACTATGAATTCCTCTGAATTGTAAGAGTTTTTAAAGATTGTCTCACTTAGAATTGCAAAGAGGCAGAACATTCTATATTTTTCTAGTATTCATCCTTTCCCCAAGATAAAATCTCTGAATATTATAATCAACAAGATATTTTCAAATGCAAGTTGCTGAATAGGGGTTTGTCTCATGACAAACACACACATACACACACAATAATTTTTCATCCAGTGTGCATTTCTCTTAATTGTTAACATATTCAAAGGCAGTATTAGACAGTGGTAGCTTCTTGTACATGTTTCCACTCCACAGTTACTTTTCCCTCAGTTTAAATATGGGAAACTTCATCATCTCTTGCACACAAATTTGTGTGTCTACTTTACCTATCTATGTTACACTTGCAATGACTTGAACTAAATTTTATGTGAGTTTCTTTAATGTTTGATTTCTTTTCAGAGCTCTTGGAGAAAGTCAAGACCCAGTTGACCCATGAGCTGAATCCAGGCAGCTGAAGGTGCCCCTCCTCCTCCTCTGTCCTTGGAATGTGCGTTCAGCTTGCTTTCCCCACTCCCAAAAGCCACCCCAAGGATATAGCCTTGAAATAGAAGTGTGGTGTTGAGGACCTCTGAACTGAGTGTGTGACTGAACCCAGGTAAGGCTTCCTGTGTACATGACTGAACACAGTTAAGACGTCTGTATAAACTTTTAAGATTCTGATGGGCAGATGAGGGAATTTACTCATCTTGTAGCTGCCCAAGACAAATATCTTAAATTCCCTTGCTTGTTAAACCTGCCACCTGCCAATCTCATGGGGTCTGCCTTTTCTCAGTCTATCCCTGCCTTCAGATACAGCGGTGCTTCCAGATTACACTTGGTCAGCTCCCAAGTAGGTTGCAAACCAACAAACCAATAGAAACAGCAATGTTATTATAATCAGCTTGCATTCATTTAGTGTTGACTCAGTCACAATACTAGGTCTTGTATTAGTTAGGCATTTAGATTGTATATGTCTTGCATTGTGCTAGTAATCAGCATAAACATCACATAGCGTGACTTCCCAAGGTGAGAGGAGTAACTAGAGAGTCACATTGTGGTTCAATTACAGTGTCTTTGGGGCCCTGTGCAGTTGTCACAGGTAAAGACATTATAGTAATAAAACTTAATGACATAAGATACAGATCATTTTTCAACAGGAAAGGACATTCTGTTCTCTGCAGCAAAAGATGTAAAGCAGCATTTTGGGTACTCAAAGATATACGGGAATCCAGTAGATATTTGGGTATCCTATTTTGATATGCCAGGAAAACTCTCCAGTTCCTGATATTGAACAGCATATTTAGTTAACTTCTAGAGTATCAGTGCAGAATAAAAGATTGAAAATCTATAGCCAGTGAAATGAGGAATGTGGGAGGGTGAGACAGGAACTGATGAGCCGTGCAGCAAGAAGACTACAGTAAAATTGCCTGTGGGAGGGTGGTTGGAGTAGGGAGGGATAAAGAGTTCGTACAGGTAAAAGGGAAAACAGAATGTTGCTTCTTCACACATGAACTTCCCCTTCAAAATATTATCCTCATTGACCTACAAAAGTATTTACTTTGTGATTTTTTTTGTGTGAAAATGATTCCACATTAACTGGAGATCTCTTTTGTACTAAGAGAATATTCAGTCTTAATGATTTTGCAGTCTGTCACTTAGTAAGTTTCTTTGTACACCAGGAAGAACTCAGAACATATATTGGGTAAGAAATATAAAGAAACACAGTGTTTGATATCACAGGAGAAGCCTATGATTTATTAAACAGATACATAAGTTCAATAAAAAATCAATTGTTAGTGTTTGCATACAATCAAAATCTTCCATTTAGGAAAAAAGATATGTGTACATATGTATGTATATAGGTATGTGTGTGTGTGTGTATATTTATGTATATATAATACACATAAATCAAATTTTTAAAAGATTTAAATGAATTGAGGACATGTCCTGATTAGTGATTCAAGGTATATTTCATTTGTCTCTATTGTTGTAGCTTATTTTTAGATGCATTAATGTAATTGCAATATCAGGATAGCTTCAGTGCAAAAACAGTAAAATTACAGAGTTATTCACATTATTAACATCTATCAGAGAAGATACCTTTAACTTTTTATCAGAAGTATCATCATTCCCAGGTAATAGATGAGACTGTACTTTTATTAGTTAGTTATCACAGAATGATATTCAGAAGTCTCTGTATATAAGACCTTGTGCATTTTAAAAAAGAAAAAAATAGTAATTTAAACCAGGATAGCTTCTATCTCAAACATTTATCATTACATCTCTCCAGTAATATCATTATCTTGCATCATTCACCAGAGAACATTATTCTACATGTTAAATTGAGTGATGCACTGAAATGACAAAGTTTTAATCTTCACTAAATTTTAAAAGACATACAGCTATATTTGGCTGGGGAAGCTGCCACTGATTCATTTATAGATTTTTTTTTCCCCAGCTGCAGTAAAGTTGCAGCCATTTCTTCTAAGCTTATCATACATTACAAAAGAATAGTGTTTCAATTAATTCAATTTCCAGTAGAAGGAGCTGGAAATAAAATTACTCGAACAGGATGTGGGTTAGTCAGTTAAGGGGAAAAAATGACCTTTTAAAATTCAACAATAAAATATTCTTTTTAGTTAAGATAAACGTAATCGAATAATGGCATGTATAGTGAAATGCTATATCCATTTAGAAGCCAAAATATTGAATGTCATAAGCATGGGAGTTGGAATGCCCCAGTTCCAGTGGCAATGGTGCATTCAGAAGCAGACAAAACCTAAGCCATCTCTATATTCCTAATTGACAAAAAAAGAATGTATTTCTCTTTCCCTCTATAATTTGATTACATTCACTCCACAAGTATTTATTGAGCCCATTCATGTGTATAGTCTCTTTTCTAAACACTGAAGAATTTTCATTTTCTAAATTAGATGAAGGGCTTGCTTTTCTATATATTTAAAACCAATTCAGAGAGACATGTTTTCATGTGGCTATGTCATAACACAAAGGAGTACCATGGAGCTAGAGAATGAGACACTGGTGTCATCCAGAGGAGGCTGGAAAAAATAAATCAATGGACGGAAACCTTTCATTGACAGCTCTGGCTAAATGTGAACAGTCATATAAAGAGTAAAAGGATAGAAACATTACAGGATAGGCAATGAGAGAAATAATTATTTTGAGTTGGGAGTGAACATGATGTATTGGGGGTTAATAAAGACTGTTGTCTTTCTGAAGTGAAGACTGTGCCCTAGAGAACAGCGGGACACATTCATTATTTCACCTAATGATGATTCAGTATGTTGTAAGGTGGTATATACATTTTATTGGTTAAACATTATAAAAATTTTTAATGTCCAATTTAATAAAACTAAATAGTAAAATGATGGGCTAAGAGAGGCAGCTTCAATTTAGCTCATAAAGCTCGAACTGCCTCCTGAAACCTTAGGTTCTGGACTGAGTTCCTTTGTTGCCAACTCAGAAGAGCATTTGGCACACCTGTAAATGAGCTGTGTTATGAGTGGGGGGAAGAGAGTGTTTTTGTTGTTGTTCTTTTTGTTTGTGTTTTGTTTTTTTCTCCAGTATTTCAACCATAATGATCACTTCCAATTGAAGAGCAAAAAAAATATGCTCTGGAAAGTTGAGCGACATGATGACACTTGGCAAGGGCACATTAAGAATAGAGATCTATTTATAGAAAAAGTAGATTTTTAGTATAAGCAGAAGAAAAAAAAATCTCATGGAGGAAAAAGCCTACATTATTTTTTCTCTTTATCTTTTTTATGTTCAAATGCCTCTGGTTTATCAACCATTTCTACATACAATTAGAAAGTAACTAAGTAACACCTATTGAATTAATAAAGTGAAATTATGATGGGAAGAATTTTAGTCCAATTTAAAAGTTAGGAGAATCAAACTCCTCCATTTTATAGAACAAGCTGCGGTTAATGATAAATCACATATAACCATACACAAATATGTAATGATCAGCTGTTTTATGCTATATATAAATTTTACTATGTAACTTTTAGGTAGTGTATTTTAAATTAAAAGTAAAACTATTTTCTGAGAATTACAATAGTTAAAGTTGAAGGGGCTACTTTTAGTTTAATAAGTTAACATTAATTTCTTCAAAAACAATGAATTATGACCATCATATAATCTGACACTTTAAGCCATGCTCCTCATTACAAGAAACTTCAAGACCCGAAAAACTGAGAAATGTTTATTTCTTGTGAAATGTGTTTTATTGTATTAACTGTTACTCAAAAATAATCACCATCAAGAATTTTCATTTTAAATTTTAGCATTATCTAAATTCTGAAAGTAAAAGCATACTTTAATGATGCCACAGTCAGAAATACATCGCCAAGTCTGTTCTTTAATGAATTATGCTTTATTGAAATTCACACATCTTTTCTCTGTATAATCAGTCTACTGAAATGTTGAGATAGTTATTTTTACTGTCCTTTGAAGTTACTTTCTGTATACAATTACTCATGCAACACTAAAGAAGAACATTATCTTGGAATAAAACTCTCAAAAACAATTTTATTTTTGTTTGGATATTAGAATCTTTGCTTTCTTTTTTTTCCTTTAGAAGTTTTTCCTTTTAGACTGTAAAAGAACTAGAATTTTTTAAATTGTATGATGATTGCATGGACAATTTGATTCTCAAGAAATTGAAAAGCTGTAAGACTTTCCATCCAAATAAAAAAACAAATGTTTCATTAATAGTCATCTTTCTACATTTTAATAAACTAAAAGAAAATAAGAAGTAAATGTAGATATTACAAATAATAGAAAATAACCTTAAAGACTCAGAAGTAATCAGATTTACAATAAATTAGATTTTTTTGATAGAAATAAAATGCATAGCTCTCTAGACATAAATAACATAAGCAAAAATTTTATTTACAGATACATGGGGTATTATTGTTTATGCAGTGATATTACAGAATTCTACTTCACTAAAAGAAAAATAATACTTGATAATCAAGTATGCTCTGTTTTAGTTACAATGATACTTTTTCTGCAGTGGAATCAGAGATTTGGAATTCCTACTCATAGTACTGATATATTTATTGCTTTAGTGCTTTTTAGATGAAATTAGTTCCCAACATTTCTCTACATTTAAGAAGAAACAGTGAAATTTGAGGGAAATTATTTTTATGTGTAACTTTGAAGTTGAAAATATATCTAGGAAATACGTTTAAAATAAAAGTTAATTTTCATAGAATTGTTTTCCTGTTCATTTCTAAGAAAACTCAGATATTTTTTTCCTTACAATGTATCACACTGTTTTTTTACAATTCTATTTAAGCTACTCAGATTTACTGAATACACGGAAAGGTTTCTGGCAATATAAATTATAATATTTTTGACAAATATTGTATCATAGTCTTTATAATTTTGTATATGAAAAGTATTAGTTAATTAGTGTTAGTAATTGGTATTAGTTAGTTAAGTATAAACTTTTTTTTAAAGAACTGTATTTAACTTTTTCCTCACTGTCCACTTTTTAAAATAGACTGGAGCATCTAGCGATGTGCTATCCAATATGGTACCATGGGGTAAATGTGGCTGTTTAAATTTAAATTGCAGTTAAATAAAATACAAAGTTTAATTCCTCAGTCACATTAGCCAAATTTTAGTTGCTCAGTAGCAGGTTATAAAACATATTTCTTAGCTGCTTACTGTATTGTGTGTTTCTCTTGTTACAGTACTCATGCAACCCTATCCTCTTACTTAAATCTTACCATCACCTCAAGGTATTTGCTCAAATATATCCGTGCTCTATCAACTCTAATCAAGCTATTAGCCCTTACCAAGATCATTGCTTGTTGTAAATCCAGGGCTTACATTATAGCATGTTTACTCCACAATTAACCATTAACCACTTTGGAGATAATACGCTAGTCCTGGAGGCAAGCTGATCTGGATTCATTCCTGGACTCAGCTATGTATATACCAGATGATCTTGAGCAAATAATGCAATCTCCCTATGCTTCATCTGTGAAATTAGGACAACAGTGGCACCGAATCTAGAAAAAATGTGTATGGTCAAAATGAGGTATTCAAAAAGTGCTGAACCTATGCTTCTAGACTGTGAACTTCACAAGAGTTCCTCAGGTTTGTTTGTTTCCTCCCCGTCTTAGGTAGGACAGGATGGCTCAAGTGGGCTAGATAAGAGTATTTCTTTTCTCCTACATGGAAGGCTAGAGCCTACTGGAGTTGCACACTTCTGTTCCCCCAATTCAGTTAGGCTCTGTGTAAGTAGTTTCTTCTGAGGGCAGGTCTCAAGAAGAACAAAATATTCTGACATATTTCAGAATGGTTTCTTTTCTCCTGCCTCCCAGAAACATGAAGGAATGTTTCTGGTGTTTTCTGTGAGAACCTGATCAAGCTCGTGGAGGTAAATCTCACAGTACTGTGAGGTCCCCACTGTGACTGGATTGCCTTGGAGTTTTTAACTCTCAGAGTTGTCTCCACTGAGCCTCCAGACATTTTTCAATTACAGTTTATATTTTCCTAGGAGAAAACTGTCTGCCTTGGTGGTTTCAGCCAGTGAGACTCTGGTCCAGGATGTAGCAGAGCATTCGCTTATCTGTGTCAACAGTCTTAGGGGATGAGGTTTGCCCTGTGCCCTCCAGTCTCTTAATGATCCAAGAAGAGTTGTTGATTTTCCAGTCAGTCAGTTCTTTACTTGTTGTTAGGATGAAGTGGCAACTTCCAAGCTCCTTATCTGCAGAACTGGAAATTATAAGTCTACAGATATATATTTTTAAATTTATCTTATATCCAGTCATCTTTCTGAACTCTTACTCTAATGTTGACGTAGATTTTCCAGGAAATTTAAGGCAGATCATGCACTCATCCACTGATGTCAAGTTTTTTTCAGTCTTAATTCTTCTCATCTGTCTCATTAACTTGGCTAGAAACTTCAGTGTAATATTGAATAGAAGGAAAGATAGCTGGAATCCTTATTTCTCTTTTAGCAGAAAAGCTTCTAAATTGATTCTTAATATTAGCAAATATCTAGATAGTGTTTAATTTCCATAATTATTTTTCTTAGATTGTTTCTTTGAGTCATTAAAGCAAGTTCCAAATAATGAATTTGGTGAATTTTTAAATCTCTACTCCCCCCTTCTTCGTCTTTCCCTTAGCTATTTATTAGTGGAATGTCTGCATTCTGGACTTGACTGATTATAGTGTCATAGCTTTGGTTTATACATGTCTGTATCCTCTAAAATGTTGGTAAACTGGTATTTAGATCTAGAACGCTATCAGATTCAAATTCAATGTTTTGGCAAGAATACTTTATTGGCAGTCCAGTGTATTATCTACTCTAATACATAAGGAAATATATATGATAACTTACTGTCTTCTTGTGCTTTTGAGATTGATCAGTGAGTTCACATCTTGTCTACTTGATCCATTCATTCTAAATTTTTCCATGAACCTTCTATATGATTCTTTACAGCCAATGATAATCTAAATCTGTCATTTCCTAAGGGCTGCAAAATGATGATGCTCTGGATTTATCAAGTATTTAGTCTTTATTAGCTGGATTTTTTTTCTATATAGATTTCCCCACATCAATTATTTAGTTATTAAATACAGTTCATACAATTAAAAAAAGATCATTTAATTTCATCCTTTTTCCCCCCTCAGTGTTTAGAAAGAGTGGATGTTGCCTGTTGAACCCAGTGAATTGCTCAGTAGTAACCATTTGTTAATACCATTATGAACCCATGAATTTGGTATAATGTTTCTATCCATTGCAGTGATTTAAAGCATTTAAAATATGTATACAGTCTGAGTTGTTTTTTTTTTTTTGACATGTCTTTTGAAATCTCCTGATCATTTAGTAGAATACTTTTAGACTGTTTCTCTGCTAACTTTTAAAAAATGCTTTATATTTTAGTGATACTAAGCCTTTGTCTGTGAAATAATAGCTTACTTTGGCATTCATCTTTTTACTCCACTTATAATCTGTTTATTTTCACGTTCGGTTTCCTTTATGTATGACATTTAACTCACACTTAAACAAATTTTTTCCTTCCCTAATCTGTGGTTCTGTTGTTGATTATAACAGATTTGTTTTATTCTTAGAGATGTGGAATTCTGCTTTGTGGAAGTTTTTGATTGACTGAAATCATGTGAATGTTCATGTGAGTTTAAAAATGTGCTAGTTTTAATTGTCTATAGTTGTGACATAAGTCTGCTTTTTTGTTGTTCAGCTATTTTGTTGGATATTACTACTCCTACTCTCTCTTTTTTTGTTTGTTTGTTTTGTTTTTTGGTTGACACTTATATCCATCTCCTCATTTTCAATCTTCCTTTATGATTTTTATTTAGGTGTAAGCCTTGAATATATCATAGAGCTAGTGTATCTCTGTGTTTATATTTTAACTAAATTTAACTTGTGATTTTAGCTGTGCTTGGAATTATTACTGTGTTCTTATTTTTCTATTTACATGATAAGCTCCAGTTGCACACACACACATGCACACACATACCCCTCCATAGCTTTTGAGGTTTACTGCATTGGTCAACTTTGTGTTAGCTTTTCTTTAATATTTTGAAAATAATATATTCTGTATATCTTTAAGTTTTCAGTCTAAAATGTTTAGTGCACCTACAAACAACATTAAATAAAAAACATAAAATTAATCACTATCTCTACGCCCTCACTCAAAAGTGCAAGAACTGTGGTGTGCTTTAATTTTCCCATTTTCCTTGTTTTTCCATTTTTTAAAGATAACCTTATGTTTTGTCCTAAATTATTTTTTAAATTAATATCCTCCATCATTTTATTTGTTTCTTTGGTCACTGTATTGTTAATTCCCAAACATTGCTTTTGTATTCACTATCTTAATTTGGCTCGAAAATGCTTATAAGTTATTTGGAAGATTATCTATGAATTACAAACACTGAATGCTTATATCAACATTCATTTTTTAATTTTGTCCTTCTGATTAAATCTTATTTTGTCTGGGTCCACAATTCTATATTTTCATCAACTTTAAATCTGACAACTAGATAACTCTTGCTTTTTGGGTAATTGTTTTCCTTTTGCAAGATTTTTGAATTTTCATTTTTGCCCCTCACTTTCCTGAAGTTTCATCTGCAGTGTAGATTCTGTCTTGTTACTCATAATCAGAACCTGCTTGGGAGGATTTGGAAGCCACTTAGGAGACTTTTCAGCCACTGTTTCTTTCTTTAATAAAATCCCACTTTCTATATGCCTTTAATCTTTAGGAAGTGGCAAAAATAATTTTCTGTGTGCTAGTATACCTTTCATTTTCCTTTGATGGCATGGCATATGTGTAGGTAAGAGATATATGTATATCATACAAGAGATGAAGGAAAGAGTCCATTTCATAACAGTTTTTCAATTAATGAAGATTGATCTAATGCAGGCTTACTTAATAGATCAAAACATGGCAGCTTATTATTTTAATTCATTAACTTAAAAAATTTTGAAACACATTTTTGAACAAGATTATAACCAATGAATCATAGTTTCCTAAGAGACCAGAGGCAATAACACTTCCTTGCCTCATCATTTTATTTATTCATTTATTCACGTATTTATTTATTTAGAATTAAAGGAGTTAACATATGCAAAGCATCTATCTCAGTGCCTGGGACTTGATAGGAGCTCATTAAACAGAAGTCCCATTTACTTTTGTTTTTGTTCCTGTTTTTAAACCAAATTACAACTATTCAAGTACATGCAAACTCATCTCATATGAAAACACAGGTAAACACACACATGCATCTAAAGATGAGTACTTGGTAGAATAACAATCATTTTTACCTAATTTTATTGAAGATAATCTAACTTCTCGTATAAAATACCATGTGCAGAATGGTTCATTTATTGTAATTGTATTTGTATTATCTTTTTAAAGGCTTGGGTTTCTAAAGGAAAGGGACAATACTATTTTAGGGGAAATCTGTATAGTTCAGGTTTTTTTATTAATGCCAACCCAAAAGATATGTAAAACATTTTAATGTCTGGTAAATAGTCTTAAGAAAGAAAAGTTCCTAACAAAAGACCATAATTGTGTGCATGGAAAGGACAGCATTTCTTGCTAAATTGCCTTAAGTGGATTTGCTACAGTCTTTCCAAAAATAGACTAATATCTTCCTACAGAAGTTGTTAATTGGGTAATTTGATTAGTAAATTGGTTAGAAATAAAAATCCTATTATATATTTGTGGCAAAATGATTGACTAATTTTCTCCAATAACCATTGTTTATTTCTTGCCTCATTGCACGCCAATGATGTCTTTTTTTAGAGGCCTTACAGAGAACTTCTAATTCTACCTTTTCTTACAAGGACAGTTTAGAAAAAAATAACTTCATGGATTTGATTCCAGAAGGAGGCACTCTTTGTACATAGATTATGGAACTGGTAAAATACTCTATTTTAGGACATCAGAAAAACAGTAAGATTGATATATGAAACTTAGAATTGCTATAGTTGATGTCTACAGTCTATTTAAACCTTGGAAATGTGTTCATTCTGGTTTACCTGAAAATGAGGAAAAGCAAAGTAACATTAATATCGATATTTATAGTACATTAGTACCTATATCATATCCAATACTAGGTGTCTTACAAATGATTTTGAATTAGTTTATTCTGTCTTTCAGTTCATTTTCTTTAGCAGGAAGCCCTCAACTGCCTGCAGGGCCAGTGTCAGTGTCATGTGTGAGAACACCAAAACCTGAAGAAAAGTCACAACATGCAGGTCAGAGCCATGATTATTCCATGGTTTATTGTAAGTGGAGGAATGTGAGGAAGCTTAATGGTCCTTCCTCAACTCTGTGAGGGCCTTTGTCACCTGGACCCTAAATGAACACACAAAGGCTCTCATAAATACAGGTTCCCTCCTCTATTGGCTGTATTCATTCTCTACATGGAGAACTAAAATATTCTTTTAGCCAGGTGGGAGAGAAGATATAAAATTCTTTCCAATGCCCTTGTCCTTTCTACTTCTTCATCAGCAACCATACCTTCCTCTTTATTCTTCAAACTTTTGCACATAAAATCTGGAAGAGGCCACTTCCACAAATAATTAAACTCAGATTTCCACTTTGGGCTTTTCTAGAACTTTAAGGTGTGTAAATATGTGAGAGATTCCAAATTCAGTCAGTCTTAACTAAATTTGCTTTTTGGTTCAGTCATGAATGAACATGGCTAGACTCTTTCAGTCCCTCCTATTTCCCTTCATGAATTCTTACTTATGTTCTAGGGAGATGGAATGCAAAAATGAGTAATTTTTCTGTTAAGACTCGGTTGGTTATTAATAATAACTATCAGCATTGACAGCAGCACAGAGCTGAACAAGTTATTAGAGGTAAGAAATCACTTCACAATAATTTATTTCAGCTATCTGGGTACAGCTATCAGCAAAGGAATCAGCAAAGGAACACACTGTAGCCTAAAGAAGTATTAAATAGACATGAGACATCTCTCCACCTTCTCTCAGGAGGAGGAAGCTGGTGAAATATTGGTAAAGTGGAAGAAAAGTTCTTTGAAGTCTTGCAAGTATCTATGAAACTGAATTAAAGTGTTTCCACTGGTTTTGCTGTAGTGATTATAATCTTACCCTATGATGAAACAGCAAAGTTAGAATGAAATATCAAAAGATAAAAAATATTTTCGTAATGCTAAGTATTTACTCATTTGTTTTAAAATACTTTAGTAAAGACAGTATGATATCAATGAATATGAGTTTTAATCTATGCCTTTGGGGCAGTGTGTTCCCTAATGAGGAATACAACTCCAAGGGGTTTGGAGACCATGTACCAGAGAAAGCAAACACACTTCAGCCAGCTGTATCATTAGCATAATGAGAGTCAAAATTAGACTGTTACTGGTGAAATGTGTGGTATTGGCTAGAAATATTTTAGAATCATTCCCATAAATATCTAAAGACCTCTTCTTGCTTTTCTATCCAGAAGGATACTTCTGGTGTTCCAGTTATGTACCAATAATGTATTGGCCCCACATATGCCCCTTCTGAATTGCTGGAGCTGTAAGTGTGCAAACAATATTTCCCAAACTGCTTTGCTAGGTTTTGACAGAAGGAACTATTGCTTACGAATGGCGGGGCTGTCAAATGGTGGGTAGATGAAAGATATTCTCTCTCTCTCTTTTTCCTTGCTTCTTTGTAGCATCTCTGGAAGTGGGTGTGCCCTTACACTGTTTCTGCCATTGGCTTCAAGGCCCCACCTTTGTGGTCCCAACACCCTGCAAAGAGCATGCTCAGTGATTCAGTAGTAAGTACACTCTAGGGCTCTGATACTACTTCCTCCATTTTGTTGTGATAAAAGATATAACTATAGATATATTTTTGATACAATACATACACATGAGAAATATGAGAAAGAAGGAGAGAGACCGAGACAGGAAGAGAGAAAATGAGAGAGAGGTATCTCCTATTGATTACTGATTTTTGTCTCTGGGGAACCCATGACTGATACAGCTCCTATGATTTCATGAATCTAACAAAGAAAAATTTTATTCCTATCTAATAATAAAGTCGAATTTTGTAATAGTTTGCACTGAAATTTACCTTCATTGTCATCTGACAGTAAGGCTATGGATAGGAAATCTATGGTACTCATTCACTTCTAACTATTGGAGTGTACTGTATATATTCATTTTTAAAAAAACTAATACTAATTGTCCAATTAACCTTACATTCATTCAAAAACACATCATTTTGCATAAAATCTTATTACTACTTGAAATGAGGCCAAATATAAATATCTACATTTACCTGAGTTCAGCTGATACAATATACTGAACACCAACCAATGCATGATCTGGAGTTATTGTAGTCATTATATGTCCTGAATAATAAAAGGAAATAAGGTAAGTATTATTTAGATGTATCAACAATATTTACTCATTATTGTCAAAGGAATAGTTTCTCTGAATATGGAAGAAAACCATAAATATATATTAATTTATTTAATAAATCTGTCTTGTGGTCAATGTTATTAAATAACACAAGACAGGAAACAAAAAAAAATCAGGAGAGAAAAAGCAATGCTTCTCTAAAAGACTACATTTATTAAGTTGCATAGAGGAAATAGACATTAAGTAAACACAAGTGATATAAAATAAACTTAGAAGTAACCTTTGATAAATTGTCTTTAAGAGTATGTAAAATGTCCAAAAGTAGGCAAAAATAATGTATAACATTGCTGCCACAAGTTTGAAAATAACTGATAGAAATATACCAAAGATACAGATTTTGCTCCATGCCCCTTTCATACGGGCACAGATGACAGTTTACAACCTACAGGAAGCCACACAGAGCAGGAGACACAGCAGCACCCAATGGAGGGTCAATGGCAAAATAGCAGAGACCTTGCCAATTTCAGCCATCAAAGTATCCCCAGTGCCAAGGCCTGCACAGAACTGGTGTCTGATAAATACTTGGTAAATTAATAAATGAATGAGTGAATGGAGTGAGCATTAACTAGGTAAACAACGGTGGTGGGGAAGGGCATTTCAAGCAGAGAGGACAGGAAAGAGGTCAGGAAGAAGGCTAGTGGGCCTGGAAGGTAGTGGCAGGATGAGAATGGTACCAGAGGGGGCTGGAGAGCATGGCAATAACCAAACGCAGCAGAATCTTAAAGATAGGGTTAGAGACTCTGTGTTTTATCTCAGGTGCAATAGAAAATGATTGATGGATTTTGAGCCTGGGAATGGTAATATCTCATTTTTATTTTAGGGTATTCCATCCAACTACTAGGTGGAAAAAAGTTGGGATAGAGAGATACTGAAGAATGAAGAAGGAACAGAAAAGATATAGCAGTATCTTTGAATGAAGACAATGGCTTGGATCATAATTAATTAATTTCTGAACAAACACACACACACACAGAGTGAGAGAGAAAAGCTTGGAGATTTGAAAGAGAAATGAACAGAACAGGACATGTTCTGAGAATCATGAGACCTGACTTCTGGTCCTTACTCAGCATTAACTAGCCTTGGGTCCTTGCAAAAGTAAATTAAACCCATCTGTGAAAGGAAAGATGAGACTTAGATGAACTTTTAGGTCTCTTCTAGTTCTACTACTGGAGACAATTTAATTTTTGGAGGAAGTCACTGTTGAGCCTGAAATTTTAAAAGGTCAATTAACAAAAGTTTTCCAGGGAAATATGCTACTAACACAAAAGTTTTCATGGTAATAAAAAAATAGAAGTCTGTTTTCAGAGCACTATAAGCAATGCTGAGTTTTAAGACATGATGTAGTTTGCTAATTTATAGGTCGTAGAAAAGTGATTTGAAAGCACTTTAAACACATAAAAAGTTTAAACACATAAAAATCTATACACTTTAATTTTTTATAAAATCTCTCTTAAGTAATTTTTGAGTTAAAAAGGAATAAACAGTATTTATATTTAGAGAATAAGAACACACAACACTTCATATAAAAAATACATGAAATCCACCCAAAATAGTGGCGATGGTATACAGCAAAATCAGGAGATACATATCTGCATTATGATTTTTTAAGGAAGCATTGCATTGTATTGCTCTAAACGCTCTCTAGTCATATTAATTTAACTTTAAAAATAGAATAACATTGGTGATGAGCAACTTGTGAAACATTTTGAAATGCATATCTTATTGGCACTGTTTTTATTTGCTGCCAAAAGCTTTAATTCAAGGAGGGCCTTTCATCTATAATTGGTAAAATAAGGCCTCATTCTGTTTACTTCTAGGATTCTAAACCTTTCCACAACCTATCAACAGAATACTGCACACCCATTGCGACCTAGTACGTCACTGACACTCTTCTTCTGCAACTTTATGTAGAAATTTACTATTAGATTCATCTGCTATTCTTCCAGAAAAGGTGGATGGGTTGAGTGAAAATGAAAATTTTAAATTCCAATATTGAGAGAAAAGCGGCCTCTGATATTTAGGTATCACAGATAATGTGTGTGCTACCCTGTTGAACAGAAGAAATTTCACAAAATTCCAGACCACTAGTATCAGAGAAACAACTGTGCCCACCGTGGAGCAAGGCTATAGCAACATCACCCACAGAGGGGGCTTCTGTGCCCCCCTGGAGGAACACACAACACTGTCCAAACCACAGAAATCACCAAAATGGCTAACTGGAATGGCTCTTGCTTTTTTCTTGGGGCAGGGGAGGGGTGGAGCAGAGAAAGGTTTATTGCAGCGTCCTACTTCTTTACCATAATGATTTTAGGCCTTCTGACTTTTTGATTAAAACTTGGAATTATCTCCCAATTCCTGCACCGTCTACTATGTAGCAAGCCCCATTTAAGTAAACAAGAAAATACCTAACACAAGCACAAATCCCGTAGTAAGTTCTCTCACTGAGACACCTAATGGTTCCCCATGGTGCATGGTCTCCCCCTTTGTAGTGATACAAAAACACCAATTTCGTCTGACTGCCAATGTCCCTTGAGATTCCTGAGAGAAATGGAGTTTCCTCCAAGATCCAGCTGAAGCCCTCACTGCCACAAATGAAGACCAGTAATAGTGGGCGTACTGGCAATCCCTGAGGATAGACCACAGCGAGGCCACCATGCGCGTAGCTGGATGGTAAGCTTGTGCTCAGTGGAGCACCAGTATTTTGCTGAGGCCCTTTATTTTTGGGTTTTATTTGGTTTTTGTTTGTTTGCCAAGAAATAAAGTCCTCTGGGAATTTTGGGTGTCTGATTGGATTTCTCTTGTTTATTAATGATTCTTTTTCCTACTCTTCTAAATTCTGTTTATAAGGTTTGCTTATTTGTCTTTGTCTTGAGTGTTTTTGTTTTGTTTTGTAATCTATAAAGGGGCAAAGTAAGAAAATGGTAGAGATTTGATCAGCTTCCTTGAACCAACCCTGAGGTTGAAGGGTTCTTAAGTTCTCCTCAGACCAGTTTTGAGAAATATGTCCTCTGCTCATCATTTGAAACCTTGCAAAGAACTTCTTTCTGTCGTAATATTTCAGAGAACTGCTTTGTTCAGTTTTCTTTGCACAGAATCAGAAGGTTTATGAACTGGTCTTTGCTAGATTTCCAGAGACAAGCGTTTTCAGAAACATCATATTTACTGGTCATTGCCGCTCTTAAGTTACCACCTTAATATAAAATGTGACTCTTACAGGCCAACATTCTCTTTTTTCAGATTTCTTTACTATAATACTAAGTTACATGCCTGTTTCTCAGATTGGCAATTCACTGGTATTGACATACCCAATTTCATCAGGATAATTTGGGATTACAATGGCCACTTTTTGGTGAACAGAATTGTCTATTGAGAAGTGCTTAGAACAAAGAAGAACTCTGAAGGAAGAAAAAATATTTTGCTTAGCGTATGAGATACTCATGTTTCTACTTTGGGGATTAAAAATTTTTTTAATCATTTAGTTTGTCAAATTTTTAAGGGCCCAACTTGTTAATTCAACCACACTTTTTCTTTTTGTGTGTATCTATGTCAGAATGCCTTTTACCACATCTAAATTTTCTGCCTTCTCCTGACAGAGGAAATTACATTAGTTCCTTTTAATGATAATTACATATATATCTGAAATTGTCTCCATTTCACATCATTTTCTTTGTTTTGCTTCTTGTCTTTTTTCCTTCGATTTTGAAATTTTAAAGATTGATGAGAAAAAAACTAATTGTATTATTATATGCACACTCTAGGAATATCTAATCTGGAAAGGCACTCAAAATGTCTAAAAGAAAGATAGAATGGTAATTAAACCTTTTGTTCTTTTTATTACTTTGAAAAGTATATTTGCATAATAACCTTCAATTGTATAGTTTCTGGTTACAAAGAAAAGTACCAAGACAGGAGAAGCACTTTTGGAATGATTTTAATGACTCTTTAAAATTTTGTTTACTATTAAAAAAAAGTCAGCACAAAATTTAACTTGTATATAAGATCAGAATTAAATAGATTAAAATATCTCATGATTTAAGCTTAAACTTTCTGAATTTCCTGCATTGGGTTTATGAGTTAAGTAATTTATAAGGTGTCTATAACTTGTTAAAAATTATATATATTAAAATATTATATAATACTGAAATATTAAAATATATAAACTAGTATAAGTAATACCTGAAAATTATATATAACTAAATGGAATAGTAATGACTGGTATCTTTTTAAAGAGTTTATTTCATACTATTCATATCCAAAATTACTATTTTAACTAATACATAAGCTTTATGTACCAGGTCAATTTCTAAGTAGAGATAGGTACTTAACACCAGTCACTAAGCATCATTTACCGAATTTAATTGAATGGCTGAAGTTAAGAGAACATGTAAAGGCCATATGTGATATTATATGGGTACATTTCTTTTTTATCATCTCAAAATTTGTTAATATAAAATGAGTTCTCATGGGGAAAAATAATAGCTAAATAGTTTTCACTGTATCATTTTTTATTTTGTTTGGTTTGGTATACATTTTTTTCTTTGTAATGAGAAAAAAGGAAAATTATTAATGTGGTTATCCACTATTTGGTTTAAATCACTATTTAAAGTTGATGATTAATATAAATGAATGACCAGACTAGGTAAAATAATTATAGGGAAGTATGAATATGATCAAAAGATAATGGATATGATTTTCTTCTTGTTTATTAAGAAAGTTCTTACAGTTTTTCAAGGGAATACATTTAATGATACATACATTGTTTTATTTATATATCAATAGTTAATTATATTTTAAAGCTTTGGTTAAAAGCTTTAAATTTATTGCCTATTTGTATGATTATGTATTTTTGTAGGCCTCAATGCAACTATATAAATGTATGTTAATAATTAATTCAATATAAATTGTTTCATGAATAATACATAAAATAGGATTTTCTCTTTTATTTTCTGTAAAATGACAGTTGTTTTCTGCTTATATGTAGAGCTTCCTTTTTGTCCCTAAAATATTCTGTTAAATCTTAACAGAATAATCATCTTCATCATTCAAAGTCCATAGTTTACATTAAGATTCACCAGGGTTGGATATTCTGTGGCTTTGGACAAATATATAACGACATATATCCATCATTTTGGTATCACACAGAGTATTTTCACTGTCTGAAAAATACTCTGTGCTCTGCCTGTTCACTCCTTCCTTACCAGCCCCTGGCAACCACTAATCTTTTTTCTGTCTCTGTAGTTTTACCTTTTCCAGAATGTTATATAGTTGGGATTATACAGTATGTAGCCTTTTTCGATTGGTTTCTTTAATTTAGTAAAATGCATTTAACTATGCATTTTTATTGCATGTTTTTTCATGCCTAGAGAGCTCATTTCTTTTTAGTGCTGAATCTCTCCATTCCATTGCCTTGCTATACCACAGTTTGTTTATGTATTCCCCTACTGAAGGACATCTTGGTTGCTTCCGTGTTTTGGCAATTATGACTAAGGCTGCTGTAAATATCTTTCTGTGGGTTTTTGTGTGGACATTACTTTTCAAGACCTTTGGGTAAACACCAAGGAATGCATTTGCTGGATTATATAGTCAAAGTAGGTTTAGTTTTGTAAAAAACTGTCAAACTGTCTTCCAAAGTGGTTGTACCACTTTGTATTTTCACCAACAAAGAATGAAAATTCCTGTTCCTCCACATCTTCACCAGCATTTGGTATTGTCCATGTTCCAGATTTTGGCCATTCTAATAGGTATGTAGTGGTATCTCATTATTGTCTTAATTTGCATTTCTCTGATGACATATGATGTGAGTGGTTTTTTTTTTTATATATGCCTTTTTACCACTTGTATCTTCTTTTGTGAAATTTCTGTTCAGATCTTTGGCTCAAATTTTAATTGGGTTGCTCATTTTTATATTGTTGATTTTTAAAAATTATTTGTATATTTTGGATAACAGTCTTTCATCAGATGTATCCTTTACAAATATTTTCTCCCAGTCTGCAGCCTGTCTTCTCATTCTCTTGACATTGTCTTTCACAGAGTGAGAGTGCTTAGGTACTCTTCAAGTTAAGAAAAAGTACTCTTATTAAATTTAGAGGCTGATAAAATCTGCAGATTTGTTTCCAAGATTCTGGGTTCACAAAATCCTATTTCATCTTTGTTCATAAAATGTTTGGGCAGGTACTGTTAGTGCCTCTGAACCTATTACATGGGAACCACCAAAGAGCTATTGTTTGTTTCAATCTTCCATTAAACCCCAAAGCCAAGGCATACCCACTTTGTATAAATGCAGCAGCAGCAAAAGTGGGGAATGGTTCCGTTGTTTCCATTTGAAGATCTCCACTAGATTTAAAAATACTCTATGTTCTGTAGACTCTTCTATTGACAGGAAATAACACTTCATGATTAGTTGCCTTTCCTCCTGTGAATTAGTGTTGTCTCCCAGTTACGTACCACCATCTATTTCTGCAACACTCTAAACACAGCCACCCTTGTTCTCTAACCTGGAGAAAAATAAGTCAATATTCTTAACTACATTGAGTACTATCCACACCATGAACAAACTCTCTAGAAGTCCTATGGATAAACTTTATTTAAATTTGTTTGTTGATGGTTCCATACTTCAAAAAAGGAGTCTAAAAATTAGCAAGCAAGCTATGCTATCACTGATATGAATTTACTTTGAAACATAGAAGTATTCTAGAAATTAAAACAGTTTTATCAACTAGATTCATTGCCCTCACCAAGTACTTCCAACTGACAAATGATAAAAACACATATGTTTATCCTAATAATTGTTATGATTATGGGTTAGTTGATAATATTAAAATACTTTGGAAGCAGCTGTTTCCTGATGTTTACAGAAGCCACCTTATAGTAAAGCATAACATGTTAAAGACATTTTATACAGTTTGCTGTTGCTTAAGGAAACAGCCCTTAAGAAGATTGGAGTTTAGAAAAATCCTTCTTGAAAATATTCACAACAGCAGAGATAAATTGGCAATGATATTAAACCAAGCTTGGTGGGATGATGTTATGTGTATTTTCCTATGAATGTCCTGCTCACCAAGTACATAACTTTGGCAAGAAGGCAAAGGTAGGGCATGGACAAGAACCACACTCTAGTCCCATTTGAATTCCTCCCAATGGGCTATAACTGTCTTCTGATTATTGTTGCTTCTTTTTTAGAATGGTATCTGGAGATGGTTATTGTTCCTGCTTCCTAGTCTGATTTGGGGATTTTCCTTGCAGGCGAGCTATGCATTCTTCCCATTGAGTAAATATCTCATTGTATCTCTACTATAAGAGGGACACGCTTTTATGTGCCACTGTTCTTTAAAACAATAAAGCTTTAACATTTACTTACAAAGTTTACTTTCTTTATCACTCACAAAATTTGGAAACTGTAAAGATAACTAATGGAATTCTACAGTTATAAACATCAAAGGTCTTAGAAAGCAGAACACTTACAAATCCCAAAGTATTGCCTGTATCCTTGATGATAATAAAATCAACTATACCTAGGTCCACAAGTTTTCCTGAGTTAATAATCGACTGTCCCAAGAATTTTAGAATTGTGAGATTCCATTCTCTTACTGGCTAATATGACTAAATGATGCCAGAATACAAGTATACAATAATTCCAGATTTAGTACAAACATACTCAAATCGCATATCTAAAATTATCACCTCAATACCTGTAGCATGATCTGAAACATGGAGATTTGGTCTTCTGAAAAAGATATCAAGAAAAACTAATCTTTAAGGTAATGGAAAAGACACTATCTGTTGTTATTAACAACTGACGCAACAGTAAAACCGCATAGTGTTTATCCTTTGATTTATGATTTCCAGCTAAAAAAGATATAACTAACTTTTTCATAACTGTATTTAAACTCCATTAGAAAACCTCAAATTTAGGATTGTAGAAATTCACCAGAAACTGACCACGGAAGTGGTCTGCTTTCACCCAAACAACAGGGTAGACTAATGATTACAAAAGTGGGCAGCTTCTCAGCAAGGTGGAAGAGCAAAATTAAATTTTCCAAGTCTTCAGTAGCCTCTTTCTTCTTTTTTTCTATCATTAATCTAGCATATTATTACACTCTGACATGCTCTTTTAATTAACAAAAAATTTTCTTAATGTGCTCTTTTTTACCTTCATCTTGTTACTTTTAAACCTTATGAACTTCTGTGATTGCTCTGAATTTAACCAGTTGATGGATATGTCATCTCCTACCTAATCTTACTGACAAAAAATAGCTTTTCCTTTAAGCATTTCTGGAGATATGTATTTTAAAAATATCTGTTCTGATACTTAGGTTTTCCTCAAATAATTAATTCCAGACTTCAGTCTTGTTAATATTGAACTTTGAGTCCATATCAGCAGATATTGGTGCTGGGAAACTGCAGCAAAATCTATTCCATTACCAGGAGTGGAAAGTAAACTTAGAGGCAAAATAGCTGTACTCCAAAAACTGTAAGATGTTGATGAGAGAAGTTGAAGATGACACAAACAGAAGGGAAAATATATCATGTGCTTGGATTGGACGAATCAATATTGTTAAAATGGCCATACTACCCAGGTCAATACACAGATTCAGTGCAATCCCTGTCAAATTACCAATGGCATTTTTCACAAAACGGGAACCAAAAAAAAAGAATTTTTTTTTTTTAATTTGTATGGAAACACAAAAGACCCTGAATAGCCAAAACAGTCTTGAGAAAGAACAGAGCTGGAGGAATCATGCTTCCTGACTTCAGACTATACTACAAAGCTACAGTAATCAAAATATTATGGTATTGGCACAAAAAACAGAAACATAGATCAACGAAAGAGGATAGAAGGCCCAGAAATAAACCCACACACTTATGGTCAATTTATTGTTGACGAAGAAGGCAAGAAAATATAATAGAGAAAAGCCAGTGTGTTCAGTAAGCAGTACTGAGAAAACTGGACAGCTACATGTGAAAGAATGAAATTAGAACATTCTCTAACACCATGTACAAAAATAAACTCAAAATGGATTAAAGACCTAAACGTAAGACTGGATACCCTAAAGCTCCTAAAGGAAAACATAGGCAGAACACTCTGACATAAACTACAACAATTTTTTTTGGATCCATCTCCCAGAGTAATGGAAATAAAAGCAAAAATAAACAAATGAGATCTAATTAAACTAAAAAGCTTTTGTACAGTAAAGAAAACCATAAACAAAACGAAAAGATAACCTACAGAATGGGAGAAAATATTTGCAATGATGGGACCGACAAGGGATTAATTTCCAAAATATATAAACAACCCATACAGCTTAATATAAAAAAAGGGCAACCCATTAAAAAATGGACAGAAGACCTAAACATATTTCTCTAAAGAAGACATAACAGATGGCCAATAAGAACATGAAAAGATGCTTAACATCACTAATTATTAGAGAAATTCAAATCAAAACTAGAATGAGGTATCATCTCATACCAATCAGAACGATCATCATTAAAAAGTCAACAAATAATAAATGCTGGAGAGGGTGTGGAGAAAAGGGAATCCTCCTACGCTGTTGGTGGGAATGTAAATTGGTGCAGCCACTATAGAGAACAGTACGGAGTTTCCTTAAAAAACTAAAAATAGAGTTACCACATGATCCATCAGTCCCACTCCTGGGCATATATTTAGAGAAAACTCTAATTCGAAAAAATACTTGCACCCCAATGTTCATAGCAGCACTATGTACAATAATCAAGACATAGAAGCAACCTAAATGTCCACTGACAGATGAATGGATAAAGAAAATGGGTATGTATATACAATGGAAGATATTACTTGGCTCTAAAAAAGAATGAAATATCATTTGCAGCAACATGGATGGACCTAGAGATTATCATGTTAAGTGAAATAAGCCTGATAAAGACAAATACCATATGATATCACATACATGTGGAGCCTAAAAAAAGAATACAAATGAACGTATTTAGAAACCAGAAATAGACTCACAGACATAGAAAACAAACTATGGTTACTAAAAAGGAAAGAGGGCAAAGGGATAAATTCAGAGTTTGGAATTAACACATACGTACTACTATGTATAATGTAGATAAACAACTGTATAGCGCATGGGACTATATTCAATATCTTGGAATAACCTATAATGGAAAATAATCTGAAAAATAATATATATCTGAATCACTTTGTTGTACATCTAAAACTAACACAATATTGTAAATCAACTATACTTCAATTTCTTTTTTTTTTTTAAGAAAGTAAGCTTGGGTTTATCCTTGCTACAATAGTTAGATTAATCTCTTTATAGACATTCCGGTCTACTTTGCAGGAACTGCTTAAATTTATTCAAAGAATCTTCCCACCTGAATTAATCAATGATTGATTATCTCTTGACAATATAAATAATATTATATCCCCATGATTCTTTGCCCTTCTTATGAGAATACAACTTCTGCTCTGGAAGCCCAACAAACCAGTTTAAACTTGAATTTGTTAGCTAGAGTTGCCGTGGACAGATGCATAATCCTTAATTTCTATTTATCTAGCCAAAGGGGAAATTGTCCTATACACTTCTTGCTGCACGTATTTAAATACTTCAGGTCACATAGAATAGCCTGTGATTCGGATGAAAAGAAAGCTTATTGGATCTTTAGAAATGTCCAGCTGGGCTTAAGACAGGTTTTTATTGCCTAGGTTTGATGACTCAGGCCTCTATCTTTGAGGCCTATCACAAAGACTAATAATTTTTCTTGTATTTGGCTGAAGCATTTTGTTCAGCCTATTAATGCTACTCTCATTTCAAATGCACCAGAATGAATGGCAAGAACTAATTTTATTCAAACTCACACAATGTGCTGTGAACAGCCTCCTAAAGAGCAAATCTTGGCAGGAGTGAGCATCTGAATCAAAGACTACACCCTAAGTCCTCACTTCATCTACCCTTGGACAAAAGCAGGGACCAAGAAAGAGGAAAGTACTCCTGACAGTAAGTAGCTGACTCAACTCTAACAGTTAAGACTTGATGTTGCTAGAAGTTGGTCTGATACAACGAAACTCTGATGATCTTATGTTGTACATAAAAAAATTGTACAAAACACAAATATCAGGCAAGGCCACTTAATGACCATGATGGAAAAAGAACAAGTGTGACAGCTTAATAATCATGTCTAGGCACAGACAAATGCAATAACACTTTATAAACTAAAATAATGGCTAAACACCCACTTCCTGATTAATATATATAACTGCTATGTCTTTCAAAATTATAGCTTTAACTCCACTTTGTTATTCCCATCTTCTAAATAAAAATTGTTAAGATACTCAAATACAGTATTATCCCTACTTTCTGAGTTCATCCAATCCAGAGCAAAATCCTGCTTCATTTAACCCTCCGCCAGACTGCTTAATGGAAGCACAGCTCTCGTATGTAATACATCCTGTGGGTACCCTCTTAGTAGCTACAAAGTATAATAATTATCCATTATATGTGTTTTCATTCAGCAGTAAGCCAATCCAACTTTATTCAACCATGGATGTCATTCGATTATTTGTCTTTGGCTGAAGGACATCAACAAATACGAATACAGAAGGAAAGACAATAGGCATTCTCTTTAAGATATGACTAGTATACTTAATTAAAAAAACTTTATATTTTGGTTTATAAAAGCATAATATGTGTATTGTGTTAAACCTGAAAAAGAAAAAAAATTAAAATTCCATAATCCTACTACAATGAAAATAATCATTTAACATGCCCAGGTACATCTGTATAAGACTTGCCGTTATCTTTCAACACCATCTACCATTTTAAGCAAAGTTCAAAAAACTGCATAAATAAAAGAAATTATTACACTACACTGTGGTACGTTCTCAAGAATTTCCTTTTTTTAATAGTTACATTAATATAAATAGCAACATAAAAACGAAAAAATATTATCTATAAATAATGATCCTCTGTATTAATATAGAATCTCTTCCAATTTTGAATTAAACACTCTGTGTTAGGTTAGAGTAATCTGCTTAATAAATAGATGATAATATTCCAAACTCAATAAAAGTTTATTTCTCTGTGATATAAAATCTCAGGATAGGTTTTCAACAACATAGGGCAAAGAGTGATGTTTTCACACAGTGGTTGAAGGACCTGGAAGGGTTATATAAGTCTGTCATCTCCAAGGTGTGACTTATAAAGTTGCTGGGTTATCATAACTGCACACCCAGGAAAGAAGAAAGAATGGCAAAGAGCACAAACAAGGTGTTTTGACCAGACTTGAAACTGGCCCACACCACTTTCACTCACATTCCGTTTTGAGGGATTAGTCAAATAGCCTAATTCAGCTGCAGAAGAGACCACCAGCACCCTAAAATTCTATGTCTATAGAAGAAATACATGGGTTTGGAAAACAGCCATTGTTCTCTTCCCAACTGTGTAAGAAAAGAGTTCTTTACATTTAAACATTTATTGCCATCACATTGTGCCTACTTATTTTAATAAACATTTAATTACATAAAATTGCATATATGAGTTGCTATATATATTTCGATCTTTTAAAAAATAACTATAATATTTGTAGAAAACTGTTCACCCAAATGGGCTTTTGTTTCAATACTTAAAATAGTTATACACCTAGCCATTTCCTGAAGGCTCACATAAGGAATTGTCACATAGTTTGTGTTTAAAATACTCTAAAAAAAATCTTTTTATCAATACATTGCTTAAAATAAAGTATGACTGAAAGTATAACACAGTTTAACAGCAAAACAAAGGTGTTTAATAAAACATAACTGAAATCCTTAATGTATAGAAATTAAAATCATCAAACCTTTAAGTATTGACTATGCACAAGGTATTGCTAAGCGAAATATGGAATGTTAAAAAAGATGATGACAAAAATATTTATTGTTAATAAGTAAAAAGAGGATTCAATTTAAGATATCTACAGATTTCAGATTATGAAAATACAATGCTTTTGTTAAATAGTTTCTTAAATTGTGAGACTGAAAATACATCTAATTTGAATTTGTATAACAATAACCCTAAAATACAATATTAAATGAGATAGGTAATTATTTTATATAAAGCTAGGGAAATATTTATGTTGGAAGAAAAGTGAGATCAAATTAATAAATACACAAAATTTTCATAAGCAAATATTTTGAGTGGTCAAAGTGCTTTAAAGCAGACAAAATTAGTAAAAACTCCCATGACATCACAGCTCACCTAAGTCTGCAGGAAATCCTTCCTTGGATTTATTAAGCTGCTACAGATGGATAAATAACAGCATATATTTGCTGAAATCATTTTTCAAAGCCTGTAGTCTCCAGCGTGAGGATGTGATATAAAGTGGTTGAATTTTCTTGCAAAAGACAAGTCATTCACATTCTGTAAAAAAAGAAAAGATCTTTTAAAAATAAAATGAAAGGGATATAAAAATATTAATAATAAAATCCTTGAAAACGTTGCTAATTTAAAAATAGATATGCATATTGCACATATTGGGCTTTGACTCCTGGGTGATGGAGTAGACATACTTTTCCCTATTCTTTCCATTTAGTACAACTATCAAATGTGTACATTATATGTAAAATAGGCGAGGGACCTCAGGATTCAGGAACAACGTGGCAGTGTCCCATGAATTTTCTTTTTGCTTCCTAGATCCCTCAAATGTCAACAGGCACAGACAAACCAAGGCCCAACAAAATTTTGGTCTCTCTAGCAAAGGTACCATGAAAAAGACTTCCTAGCAAATCAGAAACCTTTTAGGCAATAATCACTCTTTACCAGCCAAATCACACACACACACACACACACACACACACACACTTTAAAGTGAAAAGGCAAAATAGAGAGGAAGAAAATACCTGCAGTATGCAGTACATCTGGCACAGGTACTGTGCACCAAAAATATAAAGCACTATTACAAGCCAATAAGAAAAAGACAGATAACCTGATTTAAAAAATTTTATCAAGATATGTTCATACTCTCAAAACAAACAATGACCAAATGGTAATAAACATAGGAATTAGTACTCAGTCTTATTAGCCAACAGGTAAATGTAAAATAAACCCACAGTACGTTCTCAATCTCACAGAAGAATGTCAAATAAAAGAGACAGAAGAAACACAGTACTGGAGAGGAGGCGAAACAACTAGTACTCTCACACACTGCTGGTGGGATGATTCGTTTGTATGAACATTTTGGAAGACAGTTTGGCAGCATCTTAAAGCTGAACAAATGAATATCCCAAGGCCAAGTAACTCTATTCCAACAGAAATGTAAACATGTGTTTATATATGTATGTGTGTGTGTGTTTGTGAGACATGAACAAATCATAGTAGCACAGTTACTATTATTTCCAAACTGGAACCTACCCAAATAACCATTAACAGTAAAACGTATAAATAAATTATGGTACAATCACACACAGGACTACTAAAACAATAATGAGAATGTTCTGCAATGATACCTAATATTATGAATAAATTTCACAAACTTAAAATTGAACAAAAGAAGCATACAAAAGACTTTAAAAGACTTTAACTTTCAAAAGCATTTATCCATGAATGGGCATGTGGACACTTAAGTTGTTTCCATGTCTTGGTTATTGTTAATAGGCTGCAGGTAGCTTAGAGGTGCAGATATCTCTTTGATAAAGTGATTTTGTTTCCTTTGGATATACGTTCGGAAGTGAAATTGCTAGATCATATGGTAGTTCTATTTTTAAATTTTTCAAGAATCTCCATAGTGTTTTCCATAGTGGCAATACCAATTTACATTCTCACCAACAGTGCACAAGAGTTCCCTTTTCTCCACATCTTCTGCAGTATTTGTTATCTCTTGTCATTTTGAAGATAGCCATTCTAACAAGCATGAGGTAATACCTCACTGTGCTTTCGAATTGCACTTTCCTGATGAGGAGTGATGTCGACGAGCCCATTTTATGAACCTGTTGGCCATTTGAATATCTTCAATGTATGATTTGTACATATTTGCTGCCATTCTGTATGTTGATTTTTAATTTTGTTGATTGTTTCTCTTGCTGTGCAGAAGCTTTGTGGTTTGATGTAGCCCACTCATTGATTTTTTATTCTGTTGCTTGTGTTTTAGGTATCATCCAAAAAATTCATTGCCAAGACCTATGTCAAGAAGCTTTTCCCCTATATTTTCTTCTAGGAGCATTATGGTTTCAGGTCTTACATTTAAGTCTTTAATTCATTTCCAGTTAATTTGGGGTAGTGGTGTTAGATAGGGATCTGGTTTCATTCTTTTACATGTGAATGTCCAGTTTTTTCCAGCACTATTTATTGAGGAGACTGTCTTTTCTCCATTCAGTATTCTTGGCTCTCTTGTCAGATATCAGGTAACCATAAATATTTGCTGAATTAAGATACATGCCCATCTACATCATAAAATATTACAGGTCAATTAACTACTTTATTATGAGGATGGTGGAACAAACAGTAAAACATGCACCACTTGATGGTTTATAGAAAGCATAATGATATGTACAGTGTCATTTTAATAATGTGAAATGTGTACATGTGACAATAAGAATTTCAGAACAATATGGAAAAACAAAACTAGCCATACCAGGGTTGGAAAATTATGAATAAAATTATCTTTGACCATGATTTTTGCATGGTGGTAATCTAGTCTAGAAGAAAAAAGACCAGAGTTTGTTGATACCATTGAGGAAAGCCCCAAAACAAAGACAACCTGTTACACTCAGAGAATTTAAAAGTCTAAGAATATGTGACCTGAATAAAACATGTTTTTTTCCTATGAGAAGCTGGTTATGTAATATAACAAGGATGACTTTGAATTATTGCTTAAGAAACTGCAATAGAGAAATCAGATAATATTTATATTAGTAGTTAATAAAGTTCATCCATCTCATAACACTTTCAGCAAATAAAATTCCCAGTCAGTTTAACCTCATAACTATTCCTTATGCCCAACTGTACAATCACCTAATTAACAACTTTATTCTGTCTTAGATCATCTGGTGCTTTCAAAGGTCAATATTTGTATAAGTAGCAGGATATTACATGTGTTCTCTTGGAAACATAGAATGAATTAAGAAAATAACAATTTAAAATTTTATTCATGTTAAAGGCTAACTAGTCACATGTGAGCACATTATGTTCTTACTGCAGTCATGGGTCAAAGGTTTATAAAAGTTAAAAAAAGAAAAAGGAAAAGAAAGGGCAGATTCTGTCCTTGCAGTATTTCACAGTTGTCTCTCACTTCACCTCCTGTCCCTCCTCCCACGTTGGTTGACAGCATTCAATGCCTCAGTAATTACAGTATCAGTGATATTCTCAGAAAAAAAGAGAGAAGTGGCCTACTTAATTGGAACTTTAATTCAGATTTGTAGGATCTGAGCCTTTGTTTGTGAGTCTCAGTATTTTAGGACATTTTAGCTTTGCCCATGGTCACTGAAATGTTTTCAATCCGATAATGAAATGTTTCCAGATGGATGTGGACCTTACTTGCTTTGACACCAGTGATACATTTTGTACTTTCCCCCATGTCTAGCATCTACTCGCTAGACCAAATTAATAAAACACTTCTTAATTATACACATTGACTGGGTGACATATCCAAGAAGTCCTCTTTACAGGTGAAAAGAGGTACAAATTAGATTAACCACTCTGTTAAAAATATAATGAAATGTAGCATAATGGAACAGTAAAGAACATTAGATCCTGGAAAACAAAGAAGAAATATTTAACAAAATAAATTTTAATTCCATTTAACCAGAATAAAAGTTAAATTAGAATAATTCCCTCAATTATGATTGAAAGCACCTCATAAACATGCACTACTGCTATCTCCTCACCCAGTGCTATTTCCCTTCAAGTCTTCTTTTATTAGAACAGTTGTCCCTTTGCCTTTCCCTCACACATACTAATTCCTGCTTGTGCCGTCATTACATTTAACACCATGTTATATCTTATTTTATACTATGATTACTTATTTTGGTGGGAAGAGTAATGCCTCTCCCCTAAAGAAAGATGTCCACGTCCTACTCCCTGAAACCTGTGAATACGTGCTTTTACATGGCAAAGGAGGATTAAAGTTGCAGATGTCATTAAGTTTGCTAATCAGCTGACTGTAAAATAAGGAAATTATCCTGCAGTAGCTGGGTTGCCCAAATGTCATCACCAAGGTCCTTTAGGAGAGTGGACAAGGAGGGCACATGGGGAAGCTCTTAAAGCTTTCACAGGCTTCAAAGTGAATGCAGCTCTGTGGGCGCCTTGATTTTAACCCAACAAGACCAATTCAAGATTTCTAATCTTTGCTATTATAAGATAACACGTGACTGTGTTATCTTTAGGCCACTGAGTTTTTGGCAGTTCTTACAGAAGCAACAAGAAACTAATACATCAATTGAGCCCCACCTCCATGCAAGTGGACTGCACTAGCCAGTAATTTTGCTGTTCTTAAGGTAGCCTGGTTTTGTTGTTGCTTATTTAAATATTTATTGTTATCTAGGAAATTGTCCAGAAAAACTTAAAGAGTTTTGCAGCATTTGTCATTTGCTTATCAGACTTCATTAAAAAAATCAATAAACAACGCAATTAAATGATCTCAATTATAAATCAAAGATCGGCTTGTATTTATTCATCATAGTGCTAATAAGAGAAAGATAGGTCTATTTTCTCAGCACACCTGGTCATCTTTTAAACTTTAAAGAACTGCATGTAAGAACTGATTTAATAACTAGCAAAGCTACAACAGATGAAAAGAAAAAACAGGAGTTTTTATGTAAATTAACAATAGTTTATACCAAATTTTCTATGCACTGTTGCCAATGTCAACAAAAACACACCTAAAACAAAACAAATAAAATATGCAAACTTTTTCAAACCCATGGAAAGAAAAAGGCAAATTTTAACAAGAAGAATTGCTAAAAAGTACAAATAAACCCATCATGACTTTGGAAAACTCAACGAACTGTTAATGACCTGGACATACTATTTGATGTTTAAGTATGAATATTTTAGTAGCAGCAAACTTAAGAGTCTCTCAGCATTTTTGTAGTATATTTGTTTTAATTTGGTTGTGAAGATTTGCTAGTAGCAGAAAATTTACAATTTTATTGCCAGCTTTGTATATATTTTATATATTGCTAAATATTTAGACAAATAAGCAGACTTTTGTATATTAATTATGTGCCTAAATTACTCTGTCACCTTATATCTAAAGAAAAACAACATTCTGTATTTTATAATTTGTTGCATTAATGACTGTGCTAATAAATCTCTGCTCTGCTTTTAAAGTGAACCATCACTTACTAATGAATGGCAGAAAAAATAGGAAATGAAGAAGAAAGAATTAATAAATTTTCCTGTTTTGAAGGTTGAAGTTATTATTGTTGCAATATTTTCAATGATCTGGGTAGAAGAAAATGTTTGTTTTTTTCATCAAAATGGAAAATTTAATTGCTTATATTTGCAATTACATTTAAAGTATGTGACACTTCTACGCTCTGGCTCACTATAGCAAATAGGAAATAAGTCAAAATTTTTTGAACATTCATGAAATGCGGACAATTTTGAACAAGTTGGTAAGCTCATTCTGATTTTTTGTAAACTAACTGTTGCTCAGCTTCACAAAATCCTCCAGTGTTTCACTGTAAGAAAATTCAGATCCTTTGGAATAGAATCTCCTTTCTTATTTTATCAAAATCCTTTCAAAGTTTCCCATGCCTTCAGATTTTTGAGGGGAAGAGGTTAAATGATCTCATTATGAGGGGGGAGGTTATAGCTCATGTGGTAGAGCACATGCTTAGCATGCATGAGGTCCTGGTTTCAATCCCCAGTGTCTCCTTCAAAATTAAATAAAGAAATAAATCTAATTACCTCCCCCCAAAAAAAACCTAAATAAAATCACTCTTCAAAAAATAAAAATAAAATTTTAATGATCTCACTATGGATCAAGTATAATGTTTATAATTACATAATAGATAACTGGTCCCAAATATTATATTAAGTGACAACCACTGTATCTTCATCCTTAAAAATGACTAGCTGTGAAAACTTAGTTACAGAATAAAGTTGGAAAGATTCGGGTGGAGGACTTTTACCATATCCAGGCTTAATTAATGTAACTAGGCAAATATCTGGCTTTATCCTTTCAGGGAGGTCATTTTACTGTTTCCTTACCTATTATGTTATAATTTTCCTTTGGAAATAATTAACCGTATTGTTAATAAAAATTGGATCAACTTAAAGATGAAGGTGGGAGAGAAAAATCCTAGATTCAGATTTGAAGTGAAAAAATAGAGTTAAAGATAAATCTTTGTAAATTTTTTTTTATTCTTTTTGGCCTTCGCATCATTTGTGTTCAATGCTCTGCTAAGCTGAGTTAATTTCTGTTTTGCACTTTGCATTTTATGTGTAAACATTAACGGCTGGTGCCCCAGCTAATCCACATGAGGGTATTTGACCTATTCAAAATGAATCAAATGCAATAACATCTCAGTACAAATAGAATAATCTCCCATTGCATTTATAAAATTACACAGAGGTACAAAATTGTAGTTATGTAAGATGAGTAAGTTTTAGAATCTAATATACAGGGTGGTTAAGTTAATAATATTGTACTGTATGTTGCAAATTTGCTAAGAGTAGATCTCAGATGCTCTCACCCCCCCAAAAAAAGGGTAGTATGTGAACATATGGATATGTTAATTAGCTTGACTATAGTAGTCATTTCATTTGTATGTGTATATCAAAATATATTGTATACCTTAAGTCTACTTTGAATTTTATTAGAAAATAAATTTTAAAAGAAAATAATAGATATGAAAACATCAAAATACTTATTTAGTATTTAATTTTTCAATTACTTAATTTTTTTATAAGTCTTTTGGACAATATTCAAACTCCTACTAACTGTAAGGAATTAAATAGTCCTTCTAAGGTAACTAAGGTAACAAGAGGGTAAGACATGACTGGCACCAAAAGCTATTGAGAAGTTGTTGTTCATAAAAACTATTCAGCCACGCAGTGTTTGTGGAGGTCATCTTCCTAGAGGTATAACTGCTTGGTTGTTACAGGCCTCCTTGTTATTATTGGTAGAACGCCAGACATATCTGTATGACAGTAGAAAATGTAGTAAGTATTATCCATTCCTGGAAATGCACATATATTTTCTATCTAGTGTAGGTTTTAACCTGCTCTGGGTTTGGCAGTTACTCTGAGCAAACCACAGCTTCCAGCTCCTCTGATGTTGCCTTGCGGTTACATTGAAGCTGATTTTCTATAAATTTTTTTCTTCGCATTTTCTCCATACTCAGTTTATGTCTTCTCTTTCACCTGTAACTCAGAGAATGTGTCTCTCCTTGCCCTTCCCCCTCCTTGACAGTCAACTGCAGTCCTTTTTTAATTTAATTCTGTCTAGCCCTTTGTTGGGAGTGCTGCTCTGTTGTACTGTTCAGAAGCAGTCTTAGTTAGGTCTGTGTCCCTTTGTCTCATGGATGAGATTTTCTCAGTGATTTCGCTCCTCTTCTCCCAGCAGAAGGTGATTCTTAGTGGTTTATGGCCTTGTCTGGGCTGCACTGTGTGACCTGTGACCTGTTGGTGATGAGGTTCAGCACTCTTTCCACAGTGGGTTCAGGCCTTGTTCCACAAGGGAGGTGGGGAGAAGAGGTCTGTGTGGCCTCTGGCTGTCTCTGAAGCAGTTGCTGTCCTCCTCCCTCAGGCCTGAACCACAAAGGAAGCTTTCTCCAGTCTCTGGCTTTGACCCTTATCTATTTTGAGGGGGCCTATGGAGGTCTGTAGAGAAAAGCTTGAGTACAGGTGTGAGTTCCCCTTGTGGATGCAGCTCATGAAATTCTATAATCTCATACTAGACCCGAGAGTTGCCAGTTCTGTTTTTGGCAACTGGCAAAATATTTTAGCTGATTTCTTCCAACTGGATTTATTGATATCTTGTATAAATAACCTATCTATACTTTCTTAAGACTAGAAGAAACTTAAAATTATCTTTTTCCACCTTGTCAATTGATAGATGGGGGCTTTAAATCTCACAATAATAAACTGACTTAACTCTAAGGTGCAGGTCCAGCTGGAGTTACTTAAGTCCAGTGTTCTTCCATTTTTTCTGTGTTACAGATGTTTCTAACGAAAATGTGTCTGTGTCTTTTTTTTCCTTCTATTTATATTCCTAGTACCTAGAAATATGCTATGCATGTAGTAGGTGCTCAATTTACTTTTACTTAGTAAGTATTTAATTCTACCAAATATACTTACTCATTATTCAATCTCACCCCCCAAAACAAAAATTTATGGAACTCAATGAATAAACTAAAATAAGTTAAAATAAAAAAGGAGAACATACAACAGTTATTATTATCTGGTTTATGTGCAGAACAAGGCAATTGTCTGTATAATGTAATTAAGTATTATTGCTCCCATTCCTAAATCATATGCTAGTATCTCTGTTCTATGAATGGATATTCATTTCTTTGTATTAATATATGCCTTTAGAGTTATTAAAATAGAAATATCCCTAGAGAAAAGTGAATCATAAAAATCTGGTTTACACTGATTGGGTTTATTGGATCCAGTAGGAAAAAAAAAAAAACAGCAAGGGCAGTGTGAGAATATTGTTAGTTATTGGGATCAGGGACCAGGGAAATGAAACATGAATGGTCTTTTATCACATACATAATATATAATTGCAACTTCATGTGATTTTTAATGTGAAAAATTTAGCCAAGTCCTTTCTATATTCATCCTTTTCCAAAAGGAAAAAAAAAATCTAGTCTTCAGAAATGTTTGGCAACTTGCCCTGGTTACTACATGGAGTAAATGAATGAACTAGAATTCACAGCCCCCTCCCATATCTTGTACTTTCTTCACTGTTCTGAAATGCCTCCTGAGGTAAAGAAGATGGAAATGTAGAAGAGGAAGTACAAAGACTGCATCTGTTCTTTGTCACTGTGCTAGACAGGAATTTAGAAAGAAAAAAATAACTAGAGATGAATGAAGATATGAACAAACCTTTAATGTGTAACTATATATTATAAAGATCTAAGATAATATATAAAGGTATATCTTTAGATTCTGACAGGTTGAGAGGTTTTTTATTCTCTTTGGACTAATTTGAAGTAGAACAGTGAAATCAGGTTATCATCACCTTGTTTAACTTTCTTGATATTCAGGTGTATTTTTAAAGGAAAACTGAAAAATGAGTTTCAATAAACAGGCAGTCTCTTTCATTTTTATATGTTCATTCCTTGCGGCTACAAAATATTTAGAGTGGCCATTTATAGGTTTTTAAGGACTTGATCTAGCACAATCTTAAACATGTTCAAATTTTTCTTTCCTTCTGTTTTAAAAAAATACATATTCATAGAAAAAGAAAAAATTACTTACAAAATGGATTTTTAAAAATATGTCTGACAAAAATAGACCTCTCTCTCTTTTGATCTTCTGAATAAAGCAGCTTTGCTAATTCCTTTTTTGCATATAAAGGGATGAAGTAGTGAATTGTTAATCATTTTCTTGCACTGTGACTATTAATATTCTTTAATTATCCTGTTAATCAATGTAAAATGTCACCTGTTACAATATTCATACACTACATCTATGTCATCCATTAGTCCAATTAATTAAAAACTCAAAGTTATTTATTGATTCATAAAATAACTGGATGCAGTTCATATACCTCTATAAAATTTGCTGAATTAAAATTTTGTATCTGAGCTCTATTTATTTTTCTTTCACCTGCCCACCTTCAAGTCAGAAATTCCAGATTTTTTGATGCACTTATTCTTTATTTTGCCTTGCTAGTCATCATTTTAAAAAGTGTAATAGTCTTTTACTTTTGAAGTTGGGTAAAATAAGAAACAATTATGAACCAAATTCTGCTTCTGTGGAACTTGCTTTTTACGGGAAGAAGAAAGACTTCTACAAGAAACAGAGCAAATGAGTAAATTATACAGTGTGTTAGAAGGTAATAATTTATATGGGAAATACAGAGAAGGTGAGGAGGGAAACAGTGTAAGGAATTTGAATAAGGTGGTCAGGAAAGACCTCATTAAGACATAGACATGGGACCATAGACTACCACTACCTTCACAGTACTTTGAAAAAATCTACTTTCTTCTCAATTTCCAAATATTCTTTCACTGTCTCTTCCTATCCTTACTGAGCATTCCTGGAATATATTTAGGGCATTAGAAAAAAAAAATATATTGAGAGGCTTGATTCACTGCTGCTTTTGTTTAAAGCCTGGCCAGAATCTACAAGGCAGGGAATTATTATCCCAGTTCAAACTAAAAAAGGAGAAAATATAGCAAAAAAACAAAGTAATATTTCAGTAAATAATTGTAATTCAAAAGATTTTTTTTCTCTGAAGGAGTTAATGAACACAATGTGAAGATAAGGCATACACATATAAAGTGACAATTACCATTCAATTGTAGAAAGCGTGTAGATTTTAATGCATCATTTTGTATGGTAAATGATAGACCAGCAATAAACTGTGAATTATTCTAATTTTATATACTTTTTATTCCAAGCCAGGAAGAAGAAATAATGTGATTTCCATCTTTTGGAGGCCTTCAAAGGTTCAATTTTAAAATTGTTGTCAAGCAACTGTTCTTCTCCAGAAATTAGACCAAGCACTTAAATAATTTGAACTTCAGCTTCTTCAGAATTAACATGAGTAAATCCTACTTTCCCATATTTTACTTGGTATTAAATATAATTTAAAAAGTCATATTTTACTTCTTAAAAGACAGTTCATCTCTCTGAATACGTTTGAAAATTTTATTCAAATTTATAAAACTAGTATATTTTATTACTTATAAAATAATACAGTGATTATAATCTCATATAATGTCAACTAGCTTCTCTTGCAGTCAGATAAACAGATGTCTTAACTATGATAGTTGATTATCTATTTGCTTCTTAAATTCACCCAGGGAACATTTTTATTTTTGAGAAACTAAGAGATAAGTAATTGGATAGCAGCTCTGTTTTCATGCTAATAATTTTCTTGTTACCTGCACATCTTGGACTAGTATGAAACCATATTATATCATTTAATAGCTGCTTTGCTAAACGAATAAATTTTGCAAGTAAAATTTTATATTTCTAGAATTTGAACAAAACAGGAATTTGGATTGTTTCAATTTTATTTAAATAGTCCATCTTTTCTAAAATAGGGTAAATTCATTTAAATAATTTACAGTCATACCTCACTTACGCATCATTAGTACTCTGAAATTCCTTCCAAAGTGTACCACAGCTGTACAAACAAGTCAGTCATTAATTGTTTCTATTATGTTGGGGAGAGGGGCAGTATACGAATACTGGAAATCCTCTTTGGGCTTTTCGTTTCCCTGTGTCTTCCTGAGTGTGCCAAGAATACAAAGCCCGCAGCCCGTGACCTATGCCATTTCCCAGAGTTGTGCTTGCAGTGAGCAACCTTGAGGGATGGAGTATTATGGGACAAGGAGTAGGTATGCTTATTGCTTAATATAAAAGCATTTGATTCCCCAAGGTCAGTGTTCATCAACTATGAAGAAAACCACTGCAGATGTGGCATGAATGCTGCATCCATGAGCCACTGGGCTGCTTCGTGTGGACCCCGTGAAACTTGAGGGCGAAGAGAAGTGACACAAATATGCTGATGGTCATGCTGCTCGCTGTGCTGTAACAGAAGCCTGACCGCTGACTCAGCAGTCTTGTCTTCCGCTCGCATATGTAACAGTTAATGTCCACCTTTTAAGTTGTGCATAGGTGATTAAATCCCAGATCCAACAATGAGCAGTTTATAAATTGCAGAAGACAACTATGAGAAAAACACAGCAAAGCAGATAGAAAATATGGTCCCTTTCCAGGGTTCATTCGTGTAACACAACTATATTCACAAATACACACAGAGTAAGGAAACTGCCCCAAATACTATTCAACACGAGACATATATCTCTTTAACTTATAGTCCCACATGGTAGTTTGCCAGATAAAGTTTTAGTGTGGTTTTATCTCTTGGGTATATAAACGGCTTTCAGAATCTTTTTCTTTTATAGCATTACCTTTGGGTGGTAACATTCAGTGCAGTAATACCAAAGTATCTGAGAAATCATTCTGTAGAAAGAAGTCTTTTGGCACTGTGAGCCTATGATAACCTAAATGGTTAATCAAATATATATTTTCACCTAAAAAAAAAATACAGTGTCCTACTTAGTAGTCAGAAAATAATTTGAAGTCAAGTTCTTCACTTCAAAATAATAACAAGGATATGTTGCCAAAATAAATGGAAATGTTCACTTTGGTCTGCTGTTTGATATATCGAAGATAAAATAGCTTATTAGCTAGGAAAGAAAAATTATTTTTACGAAAGTTCCTGGAGCACTTAATTTCTTCCTAATCCATACTCCTTTAACTATTTTCTTTTGAAGACGCACTGAGCTACTTTAATTGGGAGAAAGCTGATAGAGGCAGCTGCTTTAAATTCCAACTTTTCTCTCAGCTAAATTAATTTTTGGTATTTACAACCAGGGTCCATAATATTAGCCACCATGGACTGGCTTTAACATTTTTATAGTCATTACGGTATTTTCTGTTTCTGTAAATATAGTAAACCCACTTTAAATACTTTACTAGGGACAGAGGGCTCTGTTATAAAATAGGGGAGAATAAGTTGGAGGAAATAAAAATAAATTAATAAGAATGTTACCTGGCAACTTTAATAGCATGGTAATAATAACATGTGCTGAACCTTCAGTGAATAGTTTTAGTAAACAGAAACATAAGCTCTCAAACTTTAAAACCCCAGCACGAGCAAGCAGGCGTCTTCTAGCAAAAGGGGATTTATGCTCTTCAAGCTTGGTCCTGCAGCTGGAAGACAATGAGCACAAAACTCAAGTGCACAAGAATGTGCTCTTGCTCACTAAAGTTACTCTTCCAGACAGTGTGCAGCCAGGAAACTTTAATATTGCCCACATAAATTTCAAGAGGCCTATGAAATCATACTCCACCTGTCACTTCCAACTTTGCACGTTTTAGTGCAATTTTCTCTGCTAAATGGTGTATAATAAGGAGAGAAATAAATTCTGGTATAAGACTAGGTCATTAACGGTAAATAGCACAAACAGAAATGATAAGCTGGTGAGCTGAGAATCAGAAGCATTTGAAAGCCAAGTCAGATAGCCTGGAATTTCCAGTCATAGTAGGAGGTTTATCTGTTGGCATTCTAATACCAGAGACAAAAATGCCTCTGGTGTTGAACCAAACCACTTCCGTTATATCAATTAGAGTATAGAAAAAGCATGTTTAGTATTTGCATGTCGAGCTAGATAGCTTGGGAGAAGTGGGGCCAGGGAGAGAAATGGCAGGACTTTCACTAATTAAATAGTAGGTATGAAGAGAAGGTAGCGTGGCAGTAACAATAGAATTTTGGGGGGAATGCCATGTTACTATTTTTAACCGGTTAATATTTTCTTAACCTCAGGACTAGCTACTCACATTCTGATGGATTTCCATTAACATTAGAAAGCAGGTGTACACCAGAAACTAATACAATATTGCAAATCAACTATACTTCAATTTAAAAAAAAAGAAGAAGAAAGCAGGTGTAACGTTGTAGAGTGCCCTTGTCTTTGAGACAAATTCTATGTATGATCATTTGAGTATATCTCAAGATATGCCTAAAGCAATACAGATGTAGTCGATAGTAAAAAGATAAATTCTAAGTTTTTGAGACTACCTTTGCACACTGAGTAATTTCTGCAATTATGACATCATTTGGGATATAAGGATGATATTTTGTGGTGGTGTTTGTAGCCCTTACCACGATTGTAATAAAAATATTTTTGAGGATATGTATATATTCTTAGAGTTTCTGACTCTATTACACAGAGGGTCCCATCAATGTTTGTTAGATAAATGTTGAGTAATGGGTGGGAATAGAATGAAGAAGCAAGTAGGGGGTCCGTGAGTGGAGAGTGCCGAGCCAGAGAATGAGGAAATCTGCCTCCTGGCCACACCAGCCCTGAGAGCAATCAGTGCTGTGGCATGGAAGGCTGAGTTCTCCTCGGAGTTTTTGCTTTATGTAATGGCAGGGCATCATCTTTGCATATTTTATACTTTTTGCTAAATTGTATTGCTTCCATTACTTTATTCATTTTGGACATTAGTTCTTTCAATTAATGGACAGCTGATTTTTTAATAGAATTCCTATTAGGAATTTAGGAAAAGATTTTGAAGTTTGGTGAATTTCATATAGAGAGTATAGTATCAGTGATTAACTTAAGAATATCAGTTCTGAAGCCACATTGTCTGAGGTCAAAAGTCTTTCCGTAATTTCCTGAGTATGTGAATGTGCATGTTAAAATAGCAGCTACCACGTAGGATAACACTGGGAAATTATGAGTCAATAAATATAAAGCACTTGGCTATCTCTAAAAAGCATGGGAGAAAAAAAGAACTATAGGACTACAGACTGTGGAAACTTATTATAAACATCACTTACATCTCAGGGAGAAACTTCGTGAGAATTCAAATTTATATTTGGAAATATTTCTTAAAGCTCATAAGCTTTGACATGTTTAGTCTCACCAGAGATTTCGATACTTAGTACTTCTTCCCCTTAAAATTATTTCATTTGCCCTCCTCAAATAAACATATAGGAAAAAATACTGTATTTGTTTCCAATTGCTGATGTAGCAAATTACCATGAATGCAGTGGTTTAAAACAACACAAATTTATTCTTTTACAGTCTTGTAGGTCAGTTGTCTGACATGCGCCTCACTGGACCAGAATCGAAGTTTCATCAAGGAACTTTCCTTGTTTCTTGGATTCTGAAGGCTGCCAGCTGGATCCTAGCCATATCCCCTTAATCTCTGCTTCCATTATCACATTACCTTTTCCTGTGATTTCCTATGTGAGGATCCTTGAGATTACACCGGGCCCACCTAGATAATGCTCTCATCTCAAAATTCTTAATCCCAACACTCAAGATTGTTGTTGTTTTGTTGTTTTTATTTTTGTTTTGTTTTTGCCATGTAAGGTAACACACACAGATTCTGCATATTAGGATATGGACATCTTTCTAGGGCAATTATTCAGCCTATTACAAGTATTGAAGGTCAGTTTCATGAGAACAGTTTGGGAGTCACCATTTGATGACCAGGCAAAAAGAGCCTCCAACGAGGATAAATACTTGTGATGATGCCTGGGAATTTGCTGGGGGCTAGCTGCTTGGGTAAACTGAAGGAAAATATACAATACAATTTCATGAATTGGAGACCAAGAGTGGCAAACTGTTTATCCTAATTTTCCCATCTGTAGTCTTAGAGTTCCACATTCTGTGGACCTTTATGGAGACATGCCAGAACAAGATTCTTTGGCCTTCAAATGCCTTTACAGTGGCACTTATCAAAGTTGTTAGTATAGAATCTGCTTATCCTGGCTAACTCACAGAATCTTTCAAAGGGACACAGTATGCACTGTATTAGTTCAACACCCCCCAGGCATCTGTGCAGGAGAGATTTCTAGAGGGGCTACAAGTAGCATTGCTATGTGTGAGTTATAAATAGCTTAAAAGATACCATGCACTCAGCTTATGTAAGGATCTTTTTCAGTTCTTCACAGTTAACTTCACAGCAAAAATAGAAGCATTTTTTCAAACTTGAAAAGTGAGTGTAAACCTTGTGAAATATAATATGAAATTTAGGAATTGAGGATATATGGACATAGATACAATTTTCGAGAAAAAGAAGTAATTGTAATGTTTGGCAAAGGAATTTATTAAATATCAACAAGTAAATGGATTCCCTCAGTACACAAAATATGGGGCTTCTTTCTATAATCACAGAGGGCTGAAATAGTTTCTTATTTATTTGTAAATTTTAGGGAGAGGGAATCTCCACAGCATAGAACTTCTTAATCAATAATCAGTAGTAATCAGATCTGAAATTGCATAGAGAATCAATGTTTTATCTTGTGAAGGAGCCATTACTGCAGGATACGTCAGTTTTCAGTTGAAACATGAAGCATGTCATGGCTGCAGCCATTCTAAGAGAATTAACATTTATCATAAAATAAAAGTACTAAACATAGCTGTGTTTATTTATTCTGGTCATGCATATTTATCTGCCTTTACAATAAAAATTGTTTTCTTCTTCACTTCTCCTAAAGTGAAATATTCTGGTAAGCAATATCATAAATCAGATGAAGGTTGGATTCTAAATGAAGAGATTAAACCACCCCTAGAATGGGCTAGAGTAGGAAAATGTAGGAGAAAGAAATGAGGTTCCAGGTTTTGATCCAGTATCGAAGCAGCACCTTGGGTTGGTCAGCTTGGTTGTATAGATGTGACTGATCCCAGCTCTCAAGTGCACTTAATAATACCTACCTTGGGTTGAAAGACAAACCAGTGTATATGGGACCATAGCTTTAAATTTTAAGTACTGTATGAATTTTGACAATTAAAACAATCCCCTGAAAATCACCATCAGAATAATGTCCCTCCTCGACAGTACTTTAAAAGGATGGCTAACTTTAGCACTTCACTTCTCACCCAGTTTTTTTTTGTATAAAACTTCTCTGTTGTCAGTGGTAGCACAGGTGTGGCAGGTAGATTTTAGTATCAATGTCAGGCTCTAAATCTGTATCAAATAAATGATTGTTCTCTTTCTTCAAGGTGACCAGGAGGGTGTTTCTGATGCTTCACCCTGTTTGAAGGACCTCATCTAATTAGGGCAGGTCCGCTGAGCATAATCCCTCTTTGGATTGACTCAAAGTCAACTAATTGGGAACCTTAATTTCATTTGCAAAACCGCTTCACCCTTGCCATGTAATCTAATCACGGAATTAGCACTCATCATACTCACAGATCCTGCCTACACTCAAGGGGATTGGATTATACCAGCCATGTACACTAGGAGTCTGGGATCTCGGGATTCCATTTTAGAATTCTGGCTACCACAATATGCAAATGCAATAACCTTTCAAGCAAAAGTGCCTAACTTTTCTACAAGCACTTCCTTCTCCTGTCCCGATCCCAACCAGATTATCATTCCTAAACTCCCGTCCCCTCAATATAGAAATTCTGGAGTTGTGACTGTTACTACCATGTTTAACTTCCCTTCACATCAGCATTTCTCAGCCTTTTTTTTTTTTTTTTAATCACTACCCCTCCCCATGGAGCCTTTTTAGACTTCTATTTTTTTCTTATCACTCCACATGAAAATTTAATACTACAAATAATACTTATATAGCCTATGTACTATATGTATACTTGTGCTTATACATTAAAAAAAAAGAGAGAGAGAGAGAGAGAGTAAAACTTTCTCTTTTTTTGCTCCTAAAGAACCAGATTGTGTCTCCTTGGGTGTACTATCACCCCTAGTGAGAGTGCATTCTTCTTGCTCTTCAGCTCTAAACACAGCACCAATAACAACTGAACACTGCATAACTATTAGAAATGGGTGGATGCATGCGTGCTTACAGAACAAATCCTGAACTTAGTTAGAGGCTGGCTATAGAATTTGTGTGAACTGTCCTTCTCCTTTGGTACCATTTCTTCTTCTTTGTCACCAAATTTGAATTACTTCATTTCTGGCCAATATCTATACTCAGAAATGCACAGAGTCAAGAACTAAAATTTAGAATAGTCAGTGTTTTCCGGTGTTAACAATCTAAGTCATGGTTGCATAGAAAGTAGCAACATGAGTGGACAATAATTTGTCATGAGTTTCAATTATTCATAGCCTCCCTTTCTCCCAGGGTGTGGATAATCACTGTGTCTTCTTTATGTGAAACACTGAGTAAAAATAACGACTCAAATAGTGCTTGAAGACACTTGGGACTTTTAATTATAACCCTTATTTTTAATCATTGCTGTCACTTTCTTTACTAAACTTCTTGGCATAGATAGTTAACTGCTATAAAAATGTCACATGACATTGTGAACAACACTTGAAGATGAATGAGTGTGTTCATGGAGTGGACTGGAAGGAGAACACTGGGATGAGTGACAGAGAAAGCACTGTTGTCAAGCTGGTAGAGACACCACTGTTCCAGTGTTACACTGAGCAACACAATGTAAGTTCTGTCTCAGGTGTACAGACCTGGGTACAGAGTTTACGGAATGTCCCTAACACAGGGAAACAGGGATGAATCTCTATAAGGCCATCAAGCACAAGGCCCATCTGTAAAAACAGAATATTATTACCTGTCTCTGGGCTTTATGTACACCTAGTATAATAAATTATTAGTGCAAACAACTTCAGGGAAGGGGAACATGCAATAGATGGCTGTAGCAGTTCAGAGTAAAAGTTCCTTGTCTGGTTTGCCGTGAATGCCTTGTTCCCGTGCCACAGTGATCCAAACCCAACATAGAGCATTCTTTCTTTGGAATTCTTCCTTTCAAGCAACATTCACTGATGACCTACAATGTGGCAGGGACTCTTCAAGGTACTGAGTATGAGTGGTGAATGAAGTGTTTAGAATCTAGTAAAATGCTTCCAAGCCCTTAGTACACATCACCCAGAAAGCTTGTTAAATACAAGATTCCTGAGCCTCACCCTCTGAGATTCTCTTTTAGTATGAGAACGAGACCCAAGATTCTCCATCTCTAACAGGCAGCCAGAGCTGATGCAGCTGGTCTGCAAACTGCACTTATATCACAACTGATCAACACTGTAACACTACACATTACATGTAGCAAGTTTATTCTGTTCCATCCCTCCATTCTGGGCATGCAGCTTTGTTCTACTCAGATGCCTTATCTATCCTGTCATTTCTACTATCTCTCCTCCCTTCACAGTCGCCTCTGGGGTGTTTGCTTTCATATTCTGAGTTCTGGAATGGCTTTTCAAAAACAAAACAAAACCAAAAACTGGATCTCTCCTTAATAGGAATTTCTGAAGGCTTAAATGTTTTGTTCTCCTCACTGCATTTATAACCAAAAGGGAAAGGAAGTATGTTTATAAGAAAATAATTGAGGATAAATGATACAAGCTACAATACGGAGAGGAAAATTTAGTTAGAAGAATCTCTTCTCTTCTAAATATGGGAATTGCAGCAACCTTTGTCTGAGCAGTAAACAGAGTTTAGTGTTGTAAATAGGCACAGCTCGCATCCAAAATAATCTGACATATTGCTATACTTTATTATTTTTGTAATATATGCTGTTTAGGCATGAGTACAAAGTGGTATATTTGTAATGATAAAGCTAATCCGATACTTTCTTCCTCCTCTAGTCAATGTGTTACTTCTCTAGGATCTACAAATTACACCACTGCAATAGGTTTTCTAATGAAATACCCCATTTAATATTCCTCTCTTAGCCATACAATAAAGAGCCACCTGTTCCTACATAATGACTCCAAGTACTTGGGGTTCCTTCCTTAGCTCTAGTGTGTGATAGAACAAGTACTAGAAACGTTTTTCAGTACCTGGGTTGTCTCTGTGTTTGTGTCTAAGAAGGAGGGGAAGGTGGGGGAGAAGCGTAAGGAGAGCAGGAGGCCTGGAGGGTGAGGACAGTCCACAAGGTGGCATGAACTCAGGCCCCACTGATGTAGCAGACAGAGGCCAGGGTACAAGAAGGAAAGAAAAAGGAAGGAAATAAAAAAGCTGTGGTTTGCATCCAAAAAAGGAAGAAATCATTCAGTAAACCTGAATTAATTGCATGATCAATTCACTTCTCTAATTTTAAAATGCCTAATGACCCTTGCTTGTTTCAGACTCATGATAAATACATTTTCTAAAGGTTGGGGGTCATAATGCACAAAACATTTGTTGTAAAAAAGTTCTTACTGTTGGTATATATTTGGGAATCCTTCAGAAACTATGGTTAGTGACTGTTAATGAATGAGAAATAAAATATGTAATTGATGTGTTTTCAGAATAGGATGTAGTGAGTAAAGTATCTGTAGTGGTGATGTTGCCTCCTGCATTTCTACTAAACAGATTACATAATGCATTCTAATTACCTTAATGAATAGAGATCTTTTTTTTAAACTTAATTTATACCACAATGAATCCATCATGAATTTAAATTAGCACTGAGCAGGGTTTTAAAGAATCCAAATACTAAAATATATGTTTCTTTCTAAAGATTGCACACACACACAATCATATAATACCTTGAAATTATCAATATTTCCTTTTTTTTTTTTTTTTTAAGTCCAAACTACTCCCTAAAACAAGAGCTAATTGCTGCTATTCTGTAGCATTCAATGAGGTCTAAAAAACTCAAGGAACATACAAGGTCTTTGGCAGTGACATCAGATCTTCAAAACCCCAGTACGAATATATTAAGAAATAATAACCCATTGTACAACCCTTCATTACACTTTTATTTGTCATAAAAAACATCAAAATTGCACATTCTCTATACAGATGAAAAAGGAAACTACTAACCCATGAAATGCAGTTCGGAATTGAATGCAGCAGTGTGTGGATAAGCACGTGTCTCAGCTTCAACTATAGAACAGAATGCATTAGCTCTTTCTGACGCCAGGCCTCTTTATTTTATCTCATTTGGTCAGATATTCAAAACATTCACACCAAAGGCATCAGTATTCAGTTTCTCACCGCATTTGTCGTACAGAGTGTTCCTGATTCATATATTACCTTGGCCTAAACCAGAATTCTCAAACTTTACTGTGCACCCATATCGTTTGGGACTCTTGTTAAAGTGCAGTTTCTTTCTTTCTTTCTTTCTTTTTTATTGAAGTACAGTCATTTACAATGTGTCAGTCTCTGATGTACAGCTCAATGTCCCAGTCATGTATATACATACATATATTCGTTTTCATATTTTTCCGTTAAAGGTTATTACAAGATATTGAACATAGTTCCCTGTGCTATACAGAAGAAACTTTTAAAAAAATCTATTTTTATATATATTGGTCGATGTTTGTAAATCTCAAACTCCCAAATTTACCCCCTCCCACCCCTTTCCCCAGTAACCATAGGATTGTTTACTAAGTCTGGGGTCTGTTTCTGTTTTGTAGATGAGTTCATATAAAGCGCAGCTTCTGATTGAGGATTTCAGGGGTGGGGCTAGGGAGCCTGCATTTCCAGCGAGCTTACAAGTAGTGCTGATGCTGCTAGTTCCAACGAGAGTGAGACCTGGCTGAGAGCTTCCGTGGGTCAGGGAACTGTGGGGGCCAGTTAAGAGTTTCCCAAGGCTTCCCACGAAATATAATAGTCAATAGTGTGGAATTTTCAGGTGTAAAATCTCTAAGTATAAAAACTCTGAGATTATATTTAAAATAAGATTTCCATCTTTTTTCTAGTCATGAAAACACATTGCTTACAGTGGACACGTAAAGCATGTATGCTAACACGCACGAGGGCGTATGTGCAGATATAAACAAACAAACAAACAAAAAACAAAAATCAACCAGTTATTTAACATTACATTCAAAACCATCACTTACAATGTTTGGTTAAGGCTTCTGTTCTGTCACTTATAATTACAGTGCAAAACCATGGGAATACTTAAGACAGGAAAATTTTAAAACCTGCTGATTGTAGCTTACTGCTACTCTTTTTCTTTTTACTAATTGTAGATTCAATATATGAAAGTCAAAGCCACAATCATTTGAAAAGAAGAAATCATTGTGCTTACGTATATGATGAAAAAGGAAGGCTGAAATGGATTCAGAAAAAAGTGCCTACTTTCTATCCATGTTTTCCTGTCTTCCTTCTAATGCTGAGTTGTAGTACTTTGAACAAAGGGTTTTAAATCTTGTAACAACCTATCTGGAAAAGAAGTTCAAAGTGTATTCAAGTGACTAACGATTTTAGCATCTTCTTGTGAATGGAGTGATGCTAGAAGTCATTATAGCTGTAGCCAAGAAAGACATTCAGTTATTTTGTTGGCCTATTTTCTGGAAATACTTTTCATGCCACCTGGAAGAGGCAATCAGTGTTTAGGTCAAAAGATCAACTGAACAGTGGTCAGTGACTCTTCCTTCCATTTCTAGCCTCGAGGATAATCTAGGAGAGGGAATGTATCAAGACATTCCATGCATATACCAAACTCAAATCTAAAATTAAATGAATTAGTTTTCACTCTCTCCCATGATTCAACCCCTAGTTTCCATCTCTGACTTTGGTCTACATTAATGTTATTTTTTTATTTATACATTAGCCAGTGCTAGATCTGGCAATTTATTCTCTTTCTTACTTTAAATACCCAAGCAATCTTCATACTTGACTCCTTTAACATGTCTGGAATCAGTTTCTCCTCTCCAGGTGTCCTGTCAGCCCTTCACTGGGACACTCATCATCGTTCCTGTGTATCATGGCAGCCTTTTTCTATGTGGCTCACCCTGTGTTCAAGGTAAGTACAGTCTTCTACTTACTTCAGTCACTATCTTAGCATATTTCTTCAGAAATATTTGCTGATAGAGGAGAACAGAAAATTGATAAATTTGAGGATTGTCCCATTTCTTTCTGCCCTCTGTTAATAGTACGAACAAGCACTGAGGTTGTCAAAACACACAGAAGGTAACAGGACAAAAATCATACAGCCTAGGGATTCCCCAAACTCGACAGAATCTTAATAATAATAATAGTTCTATTTCTCTTTCCACTCATGTTAAAATGTTACTAATATTTTATATGTAATTCAATACTACAGAATCAAGATCTTCCAGTTACTACGGGTGTCTAGAATTCAGAGACAGTTATATTATGATGGAATTTTTAAAGTCTTTTAATAAATGAGACCTTTAAGAAATGAAAAATATGGTCCATTACACTCACATGATATTCTCAGTTATTATTCCCTAAAACATGTTTACTGAATGTGTTTAAAATTCTGTCTCTAATCTTTGCAACATATAACCTAGTGAAAGCCAATACTATAAATTTTAAAATGCTATGGCTCAACACAAAAAGTTGAATTTTTCTCTGTTCTGTAGTCTAAAGTCAAAGGTCATTCCAGGGTCACCCTGGAGGTATGAACACTATAGTTCATTTTTCAGAAAACTGTCCTTTGGGAATAACTGTTGGGTTACAAGTCCCTTGACAGTAAACACATTTGGCTAAGAAATACCATCTCACATCTTCCTGAAGAATTGGTGTCATCTGGTGTAACCAGATACAGACCATCTGGGGTTGTTCTGAAGCTCCAAACTGATGTTGTGTCTCTTTAATTTTTCATGACGTTTATGACTAGGAGGCTATAGGCTGTTTATAAAAAGATGGCATGCTAAATAACTTACATTCACATTCCTCTAGTCCACCCAATGTTTTAAAACTGGGACATTTGTAGAAATATGTTGGCTTACTGAAATGAACAGGTTTTGGAAAATTCATCATTAATAACATGCTTATCTCATGTAAATGAGATAAACTCTCCTGGGTTAGGCTGGTATACTGTTTCAAGGAACAAACAAAACTAATGTCTGTAACCTTCCCTGCAGAATTTCTTTAGAGAAGAGAGACCTGTGTGATTTATTAAATAGTGACCATATCAACCCCCTACACTGAAAGCAAGGCTTAAAATCTCATCCTTTTACTCAAGCAGACTATGAGTCAGGGTTCACCTCTAGAAACCTAGGTGGTGAATTCTGAGTTTTCTCCCCAAACTCTCTTCTATACAAGACCAATGTCAAGGTCTGTTATGTCCCACATCATCTCCTCAGGAAACCTGAGCTACAAAAGCACGTACAATAGACCTGATATTTTACCTCTATTTTCATCATCAACTGAATGCCAGTTTTCAACTTTTAAAAACCAAGAAAATATTTTTTCTAATTGGCCTCCTACAACTTCAAACACGTGATAGGAAGACTCAACAGGAACAGTAAAGAAGAGCAGCAATAATAAGTAACAAAGGAAAGTGCACATGGAATTAGGACGCACGGTAGAAGCCCTCTCTATTCAATTCATGATATAAAAGTAATCGCAGGGACGCTTTGATTTGGTGCTGTAAAGTCATATTACTCTATGTGCATGCTTTTATAATCTGCTGGGTGGTTTGAATAGCCAAGCCAAGGATAACTATATACAAATGAATCAGAGGTCAGCTGAAGATAAACTTGGAAAATACAATTAAATCAAACACATTTAGCAAGTGTGCATAAAACAATACATATAATTTATTTGTCAGAAGGTTTTGGAGTATCAAATTATACATGAAGTGAAAAATCTTCTATGTATTAGTGAAATTAAGAGCATCAAAATCTCCTAAACATGTGCTAATGCTAAAATTCGATTCGGAGCTAGAGCTATGCACAGGGGTAAAATAAAAATCAGTCACCGAAAAAAGTAAAATACAATCAAGTTTTCCCAGGAGGCAAAAAAAGAAATAGCTTCACCTGGGGAGAGGCCTGACTGCACTAAAGAAATGTTACATAACACAGTAACCGCAGAAGAACTAGCATAGATGATTTATGGAGCCTGAGGGAGATACAGAGTACACTGAAACATAAATATACGAGCAGATAGGAAATAGTCCTGAATATGAAAATAGATGAGGGTAAATGGGAGAGAGCCTTTCCTTATGTACTACTGGTTACAGTTTAATGAAAATCCAATATAAGAGCTTCTTCAGATGCAACAGTAGTATTTAAAAGCACAACTTAAGAAGATGCATAGAAAATAACTATTCATGTTAGGAAGAGAAGGATTCCCAGGAAGGCTCTGCTAGTGCATAGCTTCAGCTTTTATTTTATGGTCATTAGTATATAAATATCTGTAAATTAGAAAAAGAGAGAGATAAGCCAATAGCAGGATGTCATGTTTAATTTAGAGCTTTGACATTACACAGTCTTACTCTAACTGTAGGCTGTTTTCCAGGGAATAGTTTTAGTTCCGCACATATAAATGCTTCTGTATTTCATATAATATGTGACAATTTTCAAAAATAAAAAAGCATTGCTGCTACCACTAAACGGCTTAAGATAAAATGGTTTAACTTATCTTTTTAAGTAGGTAAATAAATAACACTCAAACATACTTCAAATGATAGAAAGTATTGGATTTGGGGAATATAAAAGGACCTCTGGAAGAATCTGACTTGTGGATTAATATAAAATATGATGCCTTGGTTAGTTGATGAATGTGCTTATATAACGTGAAGGACTACAAATTACTGTAAAGAGCTAGGAGTTTCCAGTGTTCTAAATTATTCCAACGACTCCAATATAAGGTTTTTAAAATTCTTATCCTGATTCTTTAGGGCAATTTAAAGTGACAAAGGGACCCTTAGAAACTATTATCCTCCAACTCTTTAAAGCCCATTTGTTTCTTCTAATGCTGCTTTTTAGACAGACTATTATAACAGAAAGGATGTCAATATTGAGTTAAGTTGAACTCAACCATGATATCCCATGGTTCTAGAAGCAAAACTGCTTGGCATACAATCAAGTAAAATTGCTCAGATAGACCTGAAGAAGGGACTGACCATCGACATCATATTAGTGGTGATATACAGATTTCTTCCTTAAAGATGTATAACATATAAACATTGCTAAAAACTGTTCTTTATTTTTAATATATTTTTGTTCTATGGTTTTTTGGGAAGAGACAGTTCTGGATGTCAAAGAGGCCCATTCCCACCCCATCTTCCACACGTAAGAAAACCATAAGCGGGTCCAAGTCAGTTCAGTAGAAGAACAGACTGATTCTAGCTTCTAATTCCAGAGGCTCTTCTTTCTCAAAAGGTTCCCTCCTCCCCTACCAGGGAGTCATTAAAAGAATTTAGAACATTTTGGAAATTCCTAGCCCTTGTGCATTAGTGATGTGTCTTAGCCCACTGGGCTGTTATAACAAAAATACCATAGACTGAGTGGCTTAAACAACAAATATATCTTTCTTACTTACAGGTTTGGAGGCTGGGAAGTCCAAAACCAAGACACCAGCAGATTTGGTATCCGGTGAGAATTTGTTTCCCGGGTCATAGACAACTACCTTCTTGCTGTGTCCTCAGATGGTGGAAAAAAGGAAAAGAGCTTTCTAGGTCTCTGCTGTGAGAGCACTAATCCGGTTCAAAAGGACTCCATCCGGATAAACTGATCACCTCCCAAAGGCCCCCACCTCCTAATACCTTCACACTGGGGGGCAGTACTTCAACACGTGACTTTTGGAGGAACACATGAAGTCCAAAACATATTGTATATCTGTAACTACTACGTAAGACAGGTAATGGCCATAAAGGATATACTCTAGTTGCATCAATGTTACTGATTTTGAAAATAGAGTCTATCCAACCCACATACACCATACCATAGTGGAAAATACTCTTTCTGGGGATACTGGCAGGTCAGAGGGAATCTGGTGACTGGATCCTGCCAGTTTCCAAGTGAATGGAATAGCTGTAAGATGTCCCAGCTCAGCATCTTCCAGAGGGGCTACTGAGACATCTGTTTTAGACCCTGTAGAGGGCAGCACAGATATGATGGCCAGTAGCCCCAGAGGAAGTATGGCAGCCACAAGGTGTGCTAGACAGGGACCATCAAAGCCTCAGACAGGTTTGCTCCAGACCCTAAGAGTGATGAGGGAGAAGCAGAGTAGTCTGTCAGTAACCAAAACCTGCAAGCAAGAGGCAATTTGAAAGAGCATAAGAAACTTAAAGCAATGTCCTTAAAACATGCAAAACACTGAAAGCAAGGTGAGTTTGCCACCAAAGGAAATCCTACGGAGTGAGACTGGTAGCAAAGGAAAGGAAGCAGGCAAATTGGAGCTCAGAAAATTCCTGCGTGAAGGCATGGGCTCTACAGCTGATGGTTGGGGAAATGATAAGATCAGAGGGACCAAAAGAGCTCACAGATGTGAAGACTCAAAGCACAGGCACACAGATGGTCTGATGCAAAAACCCAGAATGCATTTGGCTTCTCCTGTGGAGCAAAAATTAAATAAGCCAATTTCTGAGCTTCAGAGAATTAACAGAATAAATGAGGCAGAGACAAGAACTAGGTCAGGGAACAGATCTCTGCTCTTCCTTCCAGGGGAGGGAGGGTGCTCAGAACATTTCTGAACTAGCTAGATATTGGAGCTGACATGACTCTCAAGTTTATTTTTGTGTCTGAATTGTCCTTGCTCTTCTTTTGTTCAGCTGTAACGCTATACAAATATTCTAGGTGCAAGACTGTACAGACGCGTTGCTTAGCTATAGGCATTATAGGCTCTGTTTTGGGGCTGCCATGAAAGTTGGGAAATTCATAACACCAAGTTATCTGGACTCATAAAGCCTGCTAGTATTGAACAGGTCTAACAATGTCTCATTCCAGAAGAAGAAAATGTAATAGACCTTATAATGGGTTGCATTGTGTTTCCCCCCAAATCATGTGTTGAAGTTTTAACTCCCAGTACCTCGGAATGGGATTTTATTTGGAGATGGAGTCTTTCAGAACTATTCAAGTTAAAATGAGATCATTGGTTGTATGTGTGTGTTGCGGGGTGGGGGGTGTAAATCCAATATGACTGGTGTCGTTTTAAAAGGGGGACATTTGGACACAGACACACAGGGAGAAACCACGTGAAAATAAATGCGTAACACTTCTATAGGCCAGGGAACATCCAAGATTGCCGCCAACTCACCAGAAGATAGAAGAGAGGCATGGAACGTATTCTTCCTCACGATCTTCAAAAGAAAGCAACCCCGTCAATACCTGGATCTTGAACTTCTGGAACTTGACCTTCTAAAACTGTGAGAAAATACATTTCTATTGTTTAAGCCAACCAGTTTGTGGTATTTGGTTACAGCAGCTCGAGTAAACTAATATAGGTCTTCATACGCAAAGTTCAGTAGAGGAGAGGCTCCATGCCATGCTGTCTCCAGCTTTCGGAGCTGTCTGGCCACCAAGAGTCCTACTGAGGACCATAAAGATTGTGATAAGAACGTGGCCACCACTGCTTCTTTACAACTTGATGTCAGAACGGTGCTGCTATAACGACGGCACTTGATCGTAGCCTTAGACTTTGCTAATGCTTTATTTCTTGCATGACTCTGTGAAGAAAAGCAAAATCAGTTTGCCTTCATCTAACAAGCCTTGTTATATAACTTTACTCTCCTGAACTCATCGGTGACAGGTCATCAAAACCCAAGCACGATGTGATGCGTAAGTGGACGTTCAGGCAGTTGTTACAGTAATGTCTACACATGGGAAGATACTGATGCTTTTTTTCTAATACAAGCATAAAAAGAAATAAATGTAGGTTCTTCTTTAACTGCTCTCACAAAATTCAGTTTTACTTTCATAAACACAATTATGAGTATCTGTTCATTTCCTTTGTGTTTTCCTCTTTAATCCATGAGTTAATGAGAGGTCTACTGTTCGGTTTAAATCCTGTGGGGATTTTCTAGATAGCGCATCATTACTGTTTACTAATTTCATCCTTTGTGGTTAGAGAGCATATTCTGTATGACTTCAAACATTTGACGTTTGTTGAAGGAAGACTATAAATGTGAATTAGGTTAAGTGGATTAATGGTGTTCAAATTCCTTTCCTTATTGATTTTTTGAAAGAGAATGTTTTAAATTTCCATCTAAAAATAGTCTGAAATCTCTTTTCCTTCTTGGTTCTGTCAATTTTTGCTTTTTTAATTCTGTTGTTCAGTCCATATAAATTTTGGATTGTTATGCTTTTTTGATGAATTTTTTATGAATTGTTCTTTTTATGAGAATGGTATGTTCCCCTTTATCATTTGTTATATTCTTTGTCTCATACCTTATTTTTCTGATATCAATACTGCCATTCCAGCTTTTTTTTAATTTGTGTTGTGCATTTTATCTTTTCCATCTTCTCATTTTCAATCAACTTATTTTTGAAATTCATCTTTTGCAGTTAGCTTGCAATTTCATTTATCTCAAAACGTCCTTTTTTAATCTTCATTTTGAAGTATATATGCACTGACTAGATAAACCTTCATAGAGAGTTTTTGTTCTTTTTTCCTTCAGCACTTTGAGGTGCTGGCCATTTTCTTTTGTCCACTGTTTCTAAGTCAGCTGTTAGTTTTTGCCTTGATCTTCTGCATGGGATATGAATTTTTATCTTGGGTTGTTTTTGAGATTTCTTTTAATCTATAGTTTTTAGCAGTTTGCGAAAAGTGTGATTTGGTATGATTTTCTTTTTTAATTAATCTATTTTGTGTTTTCTGGGGTTCCTAGATCTTTGGATTGCTTCTGGGCAATTACTGACAGCCTGTTACTGAGCACTAATTGAGAGAAATCATTTCTCTGAAAGAAAAGTCATGACTTAAACATTCTCATTCTGCAACAGGTCCTTTCTGAATTAAATTTCCATAAAGTGGAACAAGTTTCAGATAGTTCCATTGTGAAATGAAAGCTATAACTCCAATTAACCAGAGACTGTAAAGAGAGAGCTGCTTCCAATTATATACCAGGAAGTCTTTGAATAATAATAATAATAATAATAATAATAATAATAATAATAATAATAATAATAATAATAGACTCAAGGGAGCACTACTTAAAATACTTGGCACCTAAACTGATAGTATGGTTAACTGATAAAACAGCCCACCTCTTAAATTGTGATAAAACTAATAGAATATTTAACCAGTCATCCTAATGATGCTAAATTATTGATGCCCCAATCTATTAAATGTGTTTTCTTCTAGACTATTTCTAAGGATAGGGTAGGATTACCCAGTGTTAGCACTATTGACATTTTGGATCAGATAATTTCTTAAGGGGGCTATCATGGATTGTAGTATGTTCAATAGCATCCCTGGCTTACTTATCAGGTACCAATAACATCTTCTACCACCACCAAGTGTGACAATCAAAAATGTCTCCAGATGTTGCATGTGTCTCTTGCAGGAAAAATCACACTAGTTGAGAACCACTGCTATAGACTATATCTCCCTTAAAGTGACTGAAATACATCTTTATTCATTTTCTTTTGTGGGGGAGAATGATTAGGTGTTACTAATGGCCTATTTGGGTGGACTATCAGACTACTCAGGACTAACTAGCTAAAGTATTCGGTTGCCATCCTCTGGAAACATATGCAACAGCTTATTCATGAATCTGATTTTCATATTATACTTGTAAATGCCTATATGAAGTGACACATCTGGAGAAAACTATCTGGACTTACGAAGCCAATTAAACATGTTAACTGTCATTTTTTTCTGTAAGTCACTAAATCCATGCTGTAACCCATCATAATAATGGAACCACCTTAAAGAATTAGAATGACCAATATGAAAATTTCCTGACATGTAACTGCCAGTCTCTCAGTCTTCTCAGTGATAACCACTATAGGAACAACAGTTCCAATTCTAGTCAGCTATTTAAAGTTACATGTGAACCTACATGCTAGCTGATTTTCTCTGCATCCAAGAGTCAAGAAAACAAAGAGATTGTGAGAGGAAGGAGAAAGTACCAAAGTGATCCTCGTACTTTAGAGTACCTTGTTTGACCTCAGCAGATAGAGAGGTAATATTGTGCAGATGGTGGGCCAGGATAAACATGAACAAGGACACAGACTTCCCTTCAGGTGATTCCACACTGCAATATTCTGTCTCCAGATGTTATTCATGGTGACAAAAATGTAATTACTGAGTGTCTATGGAACACGTCACTCCAAAAACAAAAATAGGAACAGTCTGTGTCATTTATGAGAGGGCATGGCATCCAATCCTGGGAAGTGGTAGGAGGCTAGAGGGAGATGGTAAATATCTCTTCTTTCCTTACAGATGTGGACAAAAAGCTCCTATTAACCTTCTGTGATTTTCCCAAGCAGTAGCTCATAAACTCTCTTCCTTACAATGTCGGATATGTCACTTCCTATCTGGTCCAGCTGTTTGCGATCTTATTGATTCTTGCATCCCAGAAAATACCTCAACTATCTCTATGACTTGAAGTAAAACAGAGATGAAGGGGGACAAGATGAAACATTTCCATAAGCATTGAGGGCTAGACTAAGGCTCTGTATTGCCATGGAGGCTAATTCCCTCCTCTCTTTTGGTACGTTAGTAAAAAGCTGACTCAGCAGGTCTGACTTGGCACAATGCAAGAACAAACTGATCCCAGTAACTGCTGTTGGACATTTCTCCTTTTCATCCAGCTACCTTCTTAACCAGAGCACTTCTATTTTTTCATGTTTGTATAACTGGTTCCTACTAGTTGACCCGATAAGCATGAATGTAACTATTCTAGGAATTATAGGAATGGGTGCTCCTCTACTGAGAAGTTGGCCATGATAAACATAGTCCATCTATACTCAGCCTAAACTGTAGTTCATAGTTAAACATTTGAGATTGTGATGTTCATCTACTTAAACTTCATGTGAGTTTTCCCCCAGTAAAGCCTATTTTATATCCACAGTATGTGTCATTAGTGGTGTTTGTTTCTAACTTTCATCTCATAGTTTTATCCTAGAACATTTTATAATGCTCATAGTTATTATTAATTTATACACTAAAAAAATTCAATATGCTAACATTATTTTAAGTAGTTAATATATTGGAATGCTCCAAAATATCAATGCAATCAAACTTTAAAATTTGTTGTATAACTACGTGTATTCAAATAAACATATATTTAATGACATTTCGATTGAATCTCGAAATGCTCATGGACATTAATACTGGCATTATCATTAAATGCTTTTGGCTGTGGAGAAAAAGTCAGGCTGATCTGATAACATAGTCTTGATAATTAAGATTCTTAACAATAAAAAAATTGGAAAATGAAGTGTCACCCAATCCTGACTTAAAATTCAAATTCAGATTTTTTTCTCATATCATTTTTATCATATAATAAAGCTGTTATTCCCCAAATTGTTTCTGATACTAATGCAGTTTTAGTATATTTTGTGTTCAAACAGGTTTAATGTAATGAGGTTTAATGAATGTAATGAGGCTTAATGGAATTTCCATGCATATGTACTCTTACAGTAAAAGCTACACAGCATAATTAAAATCCAGTGGAACATTATATGGTAAGAAGCTTTAAAAAATAGAATATATCATATAATATTCTTTATATGAAGTTTTAGAATGGGCAAAATTATCAGAACAGTAGCTGTCACTATAAGTTTGGAATTGGGATTGAATTGGAAAGAGCATGGGTCTACTTTCAGGGACAATGGTAATATGTTATAACTTCACAGGGGATTTGGTTACACAGGCAAAATAATTTGTCTAAAGTTAGGCAATGTACATTTAATTTTTTTGCATTTCATTTTATTTCAAAAGAAATAAAAGAAACATTGAGCTCTAAATAATATAACTGCTGTAGTTTTTAGAGGGAGGTTGCTGATGTCTGCAATTTACCTTGAAATGCATCCAAAAATAAAATGGACTGATAGATGGGCATATTAATGGTAGGATCTAAGCAGTGGGTATATGGGTGTTCACTGGGAAATTCTTTTAACTTTGCTATAATTTTGAAATGTTTTAAAAATAGAATTTGGGGAAAATATAAAATAAGACAGCAAAAATTTGAGCTACTAAATGAACACAAAACATATTGACAATTAAAAACAATATATAATATAACTAATAAGATAAATTCTCATATCACAAAGCTTTGGAGAGTATTGTTAATGCCTTATAAGATGAGATTTGAGTCTAATTGTTTTATACAATATGGAAACTGTTATTAGAATGAGAAAAATCTAAAGTACAAAGACAAGATTTGGGGATATATCAATTTTTCCACTCTTAGGACCTAATATATAGGAAAGCAATTCTTTGGAATAATGTACTGTGTAGAATACTACTAATGTAAAAACAAAAATGACATGTGGAGTCTAAAGAAAATAGAGCAAATGGAAAGTTGACTTCCTAAACATCAGGTTGCCCTTAATCCCATTCTCATCAGAAAGTCAAGACCTCCTTGCTATGGAAAGTGTTTAGCAGAGCTTTAAAAACTCTCAGCAATGTAGAGGCGTGAGTAGGTGGACATAGAGAGTAATGCTGTTGAAGACGTATTTTCATTCCCAATGTGTAAGACTTTTTGCTGCAGTTCTTGGTTGTCTTTTTCTTTAAATGACTATGTCACCTTGTTTAGCAGTTATGTTTTCCATTTATTAAAATAATTGAAGCAGCCCAGTTAAATATCCTTGCTGCAGACCTCTTCCTATTCAGCTTATTTATCCCTCCACTAAAATAAACTTAGCTATAAAAGTAACCAATTTTCATGCCTTTTATTTCAATCTCCAAAATGTCTCCAAAATGTTCATTTGGGTCCACAGAGTATATCTTAACCCCAGGTTTTAAACTGTAACTGAAGCTCTCTGTCAATGTGCTTGCTTTCTTTTCTTCTAGTTTTTTATAAGCCAGAGCACTCCTATTCAACTAACTTCCTTATTGTGTATATTGTTTTATATATTGAATAATAAATTATATTCACTCAAGCACAAATTTTGGTGAACAGTAGATAGATAACACTTGGGAACTATTAAAAAAAACTGATTATTCCTTGAGATTATCTTTTAATAATTTTTATTTGAGGAGTCCAGTAATTTATATTTTAAGCATGCATCATAGATTACTCTGATGAACATCAAAGTTTAAGAACCATTATTTTAAATGAGTTCAGAGATAATTTCCTCCTGTCTTTGTTTATCTAATAGTTCTCACAAATGTCTGTGGGAATAGGCTCATTGGCTCAGATTATATATTTTTTGTCAATGCTTTTATTTAGAAAAAATAACTATTACCTAAATAACTTTTATATTATGGCTTAGTCTGTGTAAATAAGCAAAGAGGATCAAATAAGAGTTACTGGCTCTAAACAAATTCAAAGACAGAAATCACTGGGACACCACTCTCTTAACTAAAATTATCTCAAAATTCCTAAAAAATATTGACATGAAGTATTCAGGTGAATGGTTCAGAAGTGGGTAGGAGTGAGATTAGAATTTCTTAATCAGCAATGCTGACAAAGGTTGGCACCACATTGAATAGGATAAGCATTCTAGCCAAAAGATACCTATACCAATTTCTGCTTGAAATGTCAAAAGTTCTGATACTGTGCTAATTTATATGTATTTGAGTCAGCATTTTAAGGCCACTTTTGAATTATATCAAAATAAGAATTTAGATACACTGTATGTAATCATAACCATGAAAGTTTAGAATTCAGCAAGAATAAGTTTGGGGAAAGGTTATCGAAATCTAGAAGTGGGGCATCATTTTGTAGCTGGAGTCAACCTAAAGGATAGTGTTTTACTAGGAGGCTGTCATGGAATACAAATCATGAGACGAAATCTGTAGGCATGATGAACGAACCAGAAGTAGGAAGAAGACGAAATCTGATCCTGTTGGGGGGAAAAACAAGGAAACCAATTAGGTGAGGTTAATAAGGTGAAATATCAAGAACCGTGATAGAATCAGGTACATTAAATCACAGGGTGAGATCCAGAGACAAATTTGAAGACATCAGTTTATGTCCCAATAACGTCTTTTTTTTTTTTTTTTTGAGGTCTTTGCGTGTTCTAACCTTTAATGCATCTCTCTCTACCTTACAGCAGGTTAGTTTTATGTTTCAAAAGTTTGTTTTAGATTTCAGAAAAATAATATAGTTGTGTTGCATCACTGGTCACAATTTCCTATATTATCCTCAAAGGAATAATTGAATAACAACAGCTGGATGATAAATAAGCAGGAGTAATTATAACTATCTGTGTGATTAAATTTTAAGAAGTTGATTATTAGAGTGAAGTCAAACTAGAAGAAAGATACTTGAGAAGAGTCAAAGGAGTCTATGATACTTAATATATGTTTAACTTAGATGATAACACAAAAACATAAACTTGTAGATAAAGTTGAGCTGTTAATATTTGGTAGTGAATTGAATAGAAGAATTAATATCAAAAATATATTTATCAAATAGAAAATTAACATGAAATAAGCAGTAAAATTAGATATATAAACCTGAACAAATGCAATATCTTCCATCCAGGATGAAAGAGTAAATGGACTGATTTCAAAATGCATTAACTAGGTTGGTAAATAGTTCAAGTAAAAAAGTTACCTCAGTTTTTCTCCCATTATAAGACAGTAAGGGTCACATGACCTTGAAGAAGACAATCTGACTCATTCTCCTTTGTATTAGACTGACCACATCTGTGTGTCTGAATAGCACATTTTAATATGATTACTAAAAAATCGCACTAAACATTGGGATCAGGGACCTGAGAGAGAATGATAAGAAGACTGTCAACTGTGTTGTGTAAATAAAGGGTGTTGGACTCAGAGGTGTTTAGCAGAGAAGAACTTTTGGGTGAGGGAGAGGAATCATCTCAGTCTTAATTTTCTTATATTGCTCAAATTCATTAGTATTCAATGCACCAGTAACTACTTCTCAGGTTACTTGACAACACATGTAACCTTGCTGTTAGAGTTGTCTTAAAATCATTGATCCCAACATCAAAGTGTAGAGGGATTTGAAGGGCTGTCATGTGAAAGAAGAAATAAACTCTTTTCACTCCAGAGCACAAAAGTAGAATAAATGTGTAGATAAATCAAGAAGTTAGTCTTATCTTCATATATTGAATAATTACCTAAAAGTTCAGCCCATTAGCAATACTATTTAAGCAAAGGCCACATATATCACTGCTTTCAGTCACATGGTATCGATTCTTGTTTCACAAGGGAAGGGCTATCACTTGCAACCATCAGTGTCTATGTCAAATCTAAGATTGTAATATTTTAATTCGGTAAGGAAAAGCCATTTGTCAAACAATTCTTTTGTCTACATTGAAATACTGCATTAGTCAAATAGTCACAATAATAGGCTTTTTGATGAAACTTGAATCCACTGACTCTTTAGTCTCCTTATTTTGTTTCATCTGTCCCCATTCAGCAGGCAGCTACTGTTAGAACTGATATTCTTTTTCTATTACCAACACCTGGCACATCGTATTCACTGACTTAAATCACTGTTGAATTAGAGAGGACAAAGGAGACTTCATACCCTCAGAATTAATCTCCAAACCTAGAATTTTTTACCCCTAGCAATATTTTGAATAAGATACTTCCCAAACAATAATGATAAAGTAAAGAGAACCACTTGAACTCATGATTCATGGATTAAATAATTATCCAGTAGAAATTGGACCTTGAAGAAGTTAATTATGAGGAATCTAAAATATGATACATTACCTAAGGAAGGCAAGTTCAGTCATGGTGATGGTGTTGGGGCTCTCCCACTGGCTGGGGAACGATGTTGTTAACATTGTGTATTTAGTACGAAAAATTTGAGACAAGCTTAGTTTGCTCCACAATTTTGCCCCAGTCTAGTTTATAAAGCTTAACAAAAATGGTAACTTTTTTAAACTGTGATAAGAACACTTAAATGAATCTACTCCCTTAACAAATTCTAAGTGTACAATTTGTAGTTTTGATGCTTTTCAAGGAAATGATCCTCATTCCAAACCTGAGAGGAAAATACTCTTTTCTCTCTTTATGGGTGAAACAATAATTGCAGAAAAATTAAGTGATGCAATCGCAGTCCCATAGCCCTACACGGCTCATTCTTCTGTATTACTTTAATGGGCAGCATATCACCCATAGAATTGTTATACTTCTGATTTGCCTAATGTGAGAGGTTTTTTTTCTTTTTTAACCCAAACCCTCCTCTGCAGAAGTGTTGACATTTTAAAGCTGCTCTAGTTCAATCGCATTTAAAGCATCAGTGCCAGTTTCTCCAATTAGTCTGACAACACATGTAGTCTCAGTAGTCAAGTTGTCGTGGAATCATTGATCCAAAGACCAAAGGATAAGTACTGCTGATCTTCAAACCAGTGATCAGAATGGCCTTCCTAATTATGGTTGTCCGCTTTCCTTTTTATCTGTATGACACAACCATTCTTAACAGACTTGAGTCATCTGCCTAGGAGCTGTTGTCATTACTCATTAGAATTTCAAATCTAAAAGGTATAAACAAGTTTCCTGGTTCTATCTAGAGATAAAAAGCCTTCAGAACAATTTTTTTTTTCACTTTGCTAAATTTAAAATTGTCTTTGCTGTTTTATTTAGTAGTTCACAACTTGCTTTTTTTCAAAGGGGAAATTAAAATTATTTCCTGTAATTTTTACCTTTTTCTACAGGTTTTATTTAATATAGTTTGATCTCTCATTTATATATCATAACACAGCCATTTCAGAATGATGATAACTTAACAATTAAATTAGACTGTTCATAGGTTTGTAATATCTCTAAGCGTAACATTGCAATATAATTTTTCTGGAGTTCAAAGTAAATCAATATTATAGAAATATATGCTGAAATATTACAATTCTCTTGTTCATTTGCCCAGTTTTAGTTACTTAATTAAACATGGTTATAACCATTTAGATTAGGAGTTTGGTTACAACTCAAACTGCAGGAGTGGCTTTCTTTCAGAATGAGGCAACTTGAATGTATATGCATCTCAGATATTCAGAGTTGTCCAGTTCGGGAGATCAGCAGAATATTATTATTTATCTCTCTTGTTGACTGACTTTCTGGCCTTTTAAATGGTCTACCATACCACTAATAAAAGACGAACAGAAGAGACATTAACTTAGCCTACTTGTTACTCAGGCACTGAGTCCGCAGGGACATGCAGGGAGTCCATAGCACACAAATTACAGCCATTTTCTCCTTGGTAATCACTCAGTGAGAAGGAAACTGAAAAAAAATTTTAACTATGCCTCATTTACTATGGTTTTTATGAAGTTCAACTATGTGTATTCTCTTTATTCCAATGTGTGTTGGTTATTATTAACATTTATTTACATTGTTATGTTTAAGTATAATTTTCTCCTAAAAATGTCATATTGTAGAATTTGAAATATAATAACTTAAGTTTGGTATAAAGATGATATCAGACTATCATTCCTTTATAATACCCCATGCTATTTTCTGTTAAAATACTGATTATTAAGGCTCTTTAAAACACTTAAACTTCAACAGATTATAAAGAAAATAGTCAGTAATTTATGCAAGTACCATAAGACTTCTGGTGACCACTGCAATCAGAAATACTATGATTTAAAAAACATAACTGTTGACACACACAGTCCTCACTCTCACTCTGGTGCACAGAGTCTGGATTGCTGGGAAATAGATGGGGGATATCTATTCATTGCCTTACCCACCCGCACTGTCCTCTCCCACTTGCTCAGTCTCTTGAGGCATAATCTGCACTGACCAGGAGACTCAACCCCTGTGACTTATAAGGCTTCAGAGTCACGTGTCATCCATTCTGTCAAACATGAATGGTTTTATTTGTGCGTTCAAAGATAACACAGTAGGGCTCAGTGAAATGGGTAGTTTCCTAATATAAATGACAAGAAGGGCCCATGGAATAGAGTATACGTTCCCAAGCCCTATATCTGATAAAAGAAGAAATTCCACCTGACTAGGAACAACTGAAGAAAAACTTCCTTTTGTGTAGCCAGATACTGGATTGGAAACAGGCTTTGAGAAAGCTCCATTTCAGTCTAGCAGAGTGCTAAGAGTTAATCATATGGCAGACACTGGAAAATACTCAAGAACATCCTCTAGCAGCCGCTTTTCACCTTTTTTTTCAGAAAGAAAAATTCTTTCTTTCTCTGCCTATATAAACAGTAAATAAGGGCAAGAAATCTTCAAGGCATATTTGTTTACAAATGTCAACTTTGGGTGGAATCTACCTTGATGGAAATACTAAGCATATTTTTAAAACAAACAAAAATAACAGTAACCTATGGGTAAAAAAAAATAAATAAAATTTCCTTCTGTCTTTCTCTCTATAAATTTTCTATATCTTTAAAATCGATATTCACAGAATATAAATAGTGTAGCACCTTGAAGGAAGGGCTTAAGAAAAAAAAATATTACAGTGTTAAAAACCTGTGTTTTATGACCTCAGTAGGAAACAAGATAATATTTCTTCTATGACTTAAGAACAGGAGGTTTGAAAAAGAAAGTTTAGGAGTTTTGGAAAGTGTGTTTACAAGTGTCGATGAAATAAATGCACAACCTAAAAGTTGAGAGTTATGTTTTATTCGGTGGACAATTCTGAGGACGCAGCCAGGGATGACAGCCTCTCCGATCGCTCTGAGGGACTGCTCTGAAGAGATATGGGAGGAGTTAGGATATATAGGAACTTTACAACAAAGACCAGGTAGTCGAACATTAAAAGGTTTCTTGTTAACTGATGACCAGACATCTCAAGGTAAAGAATTTAGCGCTTTTCTGTGTATGGGAGGGAGCAAATATTTGGGCTCATTGAATTCATTCCTTTGACAAGTACCTAGCTATCTAGGGCCAACATCCTGTCCTTTCTTATTCTCAGTCCCCTCAGGGTGCACCACTGTGAGTGGCTGCAGAGGCTGGGCTGCGGGCATGTCTTCACTGGGGGGGTGGCTGCAGCCACTGATGACTTGATGGCTTCAGCATTCTTTGTTTACTGATGTGGTTTGCAGTATTTTTCATTCACAAGTCAATCTGAGCAAGTCTAAAAACAATAAAGGACTTCATCAAATAGTCTGCAGTTAGTTTTCTTGTTTTTTTTTTTTTTTTTGTTAATGGTTAATTGTTTTTAAAGGAAAGAAGTTATAAAATAATTGTGGGCATAAAAATTCTAAATATAGTTTGCAATGTTATATACTTAAAATTTCACTTACAAGCATTGTAACATTGACCAACATTCTCAAAGTGGTAAACAGTTCATTAAACCAGATGTCTAAGAGGAAAATACAGGCTTGCTGAAGCACAGGGTAGTTTTTTGGTTTGTTTCTCTTTCTGTCAAAATATAAAAAACTGGATATTTCATTTAAAGATCCAGACGTTTCATACCTTTGTAAAAATTGAGAGTATCTGGCAATGTCAGTACTGGACCCGCACTGGCCCAGGGCAGCCACCTCTCTGAGCTGGTTTTTATGGTCCTTTAGCTGAGTCACACCCCATCTCTACTCAGAACACCACCCCCACCCCCAATCTCTTACACTCAGACTGATAATTACAGATCCACCTAAATGTAAATTTCCAATTTGGGCTCTCTTTCAGCATATTTTCTGAGGAATGTCTATACATTAGTTAAAGCTGCAGTTTTTATTGTTTCTATTATATTGCCATGTATCTCCAGTTCATAAAAATGAATCAATATTAGAAAGAGTTTACTGAGGCATAAACTCCTGATGAATTTTTAAGGTGCAGGCTCTGTTAAGCAAGAACTAGAATTTCTAGGGATTTATTTTTATTTCTTTCAAGATTTCGTCAAAATGTGAAGCCTGTCAATACTGGAGGGAATCGTTTTTTGGTTTTGTTTTGTTTTGTTTTTTGTCTCTGGTGGGTTTTTTAGAGAGAGCTAATGGAGTTAACAGTAGTTTATAGCTGGATGCTGAATCCTGGATCCTATGTTCTAGTCCAGTTAAACACTGATCTGAAGAACTCACTTACATTTTGTTAAAGATTAAATATCCCATAAATTAACTGGCTACATCACCCTATCCATACTGATAATTTTCATGTGATAAGTTTTGGGTAATTTTGCTTCATTGGAAATTTCTGTATTTTGCAAATTTTCACAATGAGTGTATATTTATTATGTAATCATTTCTCAATTTTTAATCATTATATATCATATTTTGAAACATTTTTTGTACAGTTGCCTAATTAAATTTTATCACCTGAAAAGTCAGTAGTACTTGCTTCATATTTGATTTTTGAGATTACACTTAAAGGCAGGCAATCTCACTTGTTCATAATAATGTGATTAATCTAATCTCTTCTATTTTTTATTAGTAAAAGAGAATAAATACATAAATAGAATATTCTAAAACTTTTTTAAAAAATCTTGTCACCAAAATTAAAAGCAAAATAAGAACAGTTGAGATGCTAATTGTTTTATCTGTTCTTCTACTTTTATAATTTCCGTTAATGGGATAAAAGATACGTCTTTGCTAATACTGTGATTCAATATACGTTCCTTTTTTCACCACTTGATGGAGAGTAAATGTTCAAGTTTCTGTTTATTGAGTGATTGGCTTTAACTTAAAAGTTTATTCTAAAATACAGTAATTTCACTATTTATAAATAACAATATATTTAATTGTTCGTGAATAAATAAAATAAATTTTCTAATCCCCGCATAATAAACCAAATGTGTATTGTAGTTCTACTCACTTAAAATATCAATCTTTAAGTATGTGTAAGCTATCCAGATAATATCAAGTTTATTATCATTATAGATATGTAAATGTGTACTTTATAAATATCACACATTTAAAATCTTGAGTAATACATCATAAATAATGCAAAACTTTCATTCCTAAATGCATTAATAGAATTTGTCAAAGTAAATCACTACTGAATACAAAGAAACACCCTTCTTCACAATGGGCAATCAGTTGGCTCTGTGATTGCTTAACAATGACATTCCATGCTTTTCCAACAACAATCATTTACGTTAATGAGGCAGCATGTGAGGACAGAAACCAGGTCTTCCTGAGCTAACACCTGCCAGGGTAATGGGGCTGGAGCAGGGATCAGATCAGCTCTCTCTTCCATTCATCTCTGGTGTCTGTAAATTGTGAGAAAGGTTTTCTTTTCTCCTTTTCCCTTAATAGTTCTCACTGTGGTCAGCCCTGAGATTTTATTCTTTAATAGTCAGCTTTTGTTCTTGGATAAAAACTATCTTTTTATTTTAAACCTGTTTAGACTCTTTAAAAAGTGATTGAGAACAACAAAGAGCTTTGCTGGTTTGAGTGGATTGTCTGTTGTTACTTCAGATATTAGAAATTATGATCTAAAATTTTAAATGTATTCATTTATTTATTTATTTTAGAATAATGCCACATGTTAACATAAATAACATAGTTTATGAAAAATAATAGAAACAGAAGAGTTGCATAGCTTTACATTTCTGCAAACATCCTTAATGTTTGACTTCATAAATAAGAGCTGGGATCTCCTTTCTGCTTCTGTATTTCATCTCTTGTGCTCTCACACGTCTTAATAGTCCCTGGAGAACACTACTGTGTCCTCATAGAAAACAAGAGTGAAAAGGTTTAACAACACCTGGGGAGCGTGATAAAAATAAGTTGACCTTGCAAATCTCCTGGGTGAGCCTTAGGCACTAGGGAAATCCACACCACATTTCAGGAACACTGGCCTAGACAGTTTTGTCTCAACTGTTAAAGGATCAAGTTAAACAAATGAAACTATAACTATATGGTTTTGACTCAAAGTTTCAAATCCAGAAAATAGCTCATCTGTATCCATAGAAATATGAGAACCCAGAAGAGAGGCCTCTCCAATTCCTTTGTTATTCCCTAAGTTCATTTATACCATCATCATATTACATGATCAGGTGAATTAGTTATTTATATATTTTGGATATTAACTTCTTATCAGTCATATCATTTGCAAATATTTTCTTCCGTTCAGTAGGTTGTCTTTTCATCTGGTCAGGGGCTTCCTTTATTGTGCACAAGCTTTTAAGTTTAATTAGCTTCCATTTGTTTATTTTTCCTTTTATTTCTTTTTCCTTAAGAGAAAGATCCAAAAACATTGCTACAACTTAGTATTTTGCCTAAGTTCTCTTCTAGGAGTTTCATAGTTTCAGATTTTACATTTAGGTCTTTAAATCCATTTTGAGTTTATTTTTTGTATATGGTGTGAGGAAATGTTCTAATTTTATTCTTTTAAGTGTAGCTGTTAACTCAAGATCAAAAAATCCAAACAACCCAATTAAAAACTGGGCAGAAGACCTAAACAGAAAGTTTTCCAAAGATGTACAGATGGATAACAGGCACATGAAAAGCTGTGCGATATTGCTAATCATTAGAGAAATGCAAATCAAAACCAAAATGAGATATCACCAAACACCTGTCAGAATGGTTATCATCTAAAGGTCTACAAGCAACAAATGCTAGAGAGGATGTAGAGAAAAAGGAAAACCTTGTACACTGTTGGATGGACTGTAAATTGGTACAGCCACTGTGGAAAACTGTATGGAAGTTCCTCAAAAACTGAAAATGGAGCTACCATATGATCCAGCAATTCCACAACTAAGTTTATATCTGAAGAAAACAAAATAGTAATTCAAAAAGATACATGGACCCCAATGTTCACTGCAGCATTATTTACAATAGGCAAGATATGGAAGCAACCTAAGTGTCCATCAATAGACGAATGGATAAAAAAGATATATATATATATATATATATATATATATATATATATATATATATATATATATATATATGCAATGAAATATTCCTCAGCCATAAAAAGAATGAAATTCTGCCATTTGCAACAATGTGGATGGACCTAGAGAATATCATGCTTAGTAAAATAAGTCAGAAAGAGAAAGACAAATACTCTATTATCACTTATGCAGAGCCTAAAAAATAAAACAAATGAAGGTACATAACAAACCAGAAACATACTCACAGATGTAGAGACAAACTAGTGGTTCCCAGTGAGGAGAAGGAAAGGGAGAGGGTTGAGATAGGAGAATGGGATTAAGAAATACAAACTGTGATGTATAATATTGATAGACAACAAGGACATATTGTACTGCACAGGGAAATAAAACCATTGCTTTGTAATAATTTAAATGAAGTATAGTCTATAAAATATCAAATCAATATGAATCACTACACTTGAAATTAATATAATATTTTAAATCAATTGTACTTCAATAAAAAAGTACATGATCAGCTACCTGGTTTACAATAGTGTAAACAGAATATATGGTTAGTTGATAAATAAACAATAGCCACCTCTATTGTTGGAAGTGGGAAACAAGGTCCTAAGCACTCTAAAAACAGCAGTTTATTGTCAAGAAGGTACCATTTTAAAAATGAGGAATCTAACAATCAGAGATTCTTACTGAAGGTGATATAGCTAAGAAACGGCAGAACTGAGCTGAGCTTCGGATCTGCCTGATTCCACACTTTGCCTTCCATCTAGGGGAGAACCACCTACCATTTAGTCATATTCTGTACAAGACTGCCTGATGCTTCTGAAATAATAGAAATGACATAGTTAATGAAAATCCACTTAGTGTAAGATACATTAACAAGTCAGAGTCTTTAAAAAAGAAATGTAAGTGTACTTAACAAGTACTCACAAGCTGTCAAAAGAAGCCAGTCATCTTTTTCCCCTCACATTGAGTACAGGTTTCTGCATAAAAGGGTTAAAAAAAAAACCCTGTAATCATGGTAAAAATGAAACAGTAAATAAAATGGTAAAATACTCTAGGCTTTGGCTTGAAATCTGCTTTTCCATCAAGTCTTAAGAAAATGGCATCATTACAACCTTTGGTGTTTTGCGCAGGCCTTACAAGCCTGAGTTTGTGTAAAATCCCACTCGATTTCGTATCTGGAACCAGAAATTGCATTTTTAATCAGATAAATGTACACGTATCAGGGAAATAGATTTAATACAACTCAGGTAATAGTATATGTATTTTAAAAATCTAATTCTTGAAGTGTAATAACCAAAAAATTCACAATAGATGTCTTCAACTTTAGCAAATAAATTGGAAAGGATAAATATGTTCTTTTCTTCATTTCATCTTGAATTTATTTTTTATTTCATATTGATTGTATTAATATAAACATATTACATTATTTGGGAACTTTTTAATTTTTGAGAAAATCCTAAAATTTATCATATACATTTTACAATCATAGCCTTTTAAAAATCTTTATGTAAAATTCAAAAGATGGAAAATATGTAAAGCAAATTATTTCTTTGGTATCATTATTGTATTTATATTGTTCTCCAGTATGCAAACATTTAATGATTTTGTAGTTTATTTTTTGAGTACCCATCTTTATAATTTGTAACATTAAGGGTACAAAGACTAACTATTAATATTTTATTAATACTTATAACTATTTATAAGGTCTGTTTGTCTTCTGATCCCACCCCCATAAACATACTTTACCTTATTTCATTCACCATTGATATTGAAACACATATATTTTCCCATGTCTGCTTTATTTTTTCCTCCAAAAAACAGTTTTTAAGAAAAATAGGGAAAGTGTTAAAAGTGAAAGTATTAATAAATATTTGTAGTAATAAAAGTATTAATAGTGATAGTAGATAAATTGTAGAAGTATTTTATAAGCTTCACATATAAAGATTGCCACCCATCATTAATCTTTGTTTATGAGATTTCCTTTGTTTTGAGATTCAAAGCTTGCTTGAAAAGAAATAATTACATATATTAGCCTATTTTATAAAAAGTGTTCTTGCATTTATGATGGAAAATGTTGAAATATAAATTCCTTTACGAACTCAGTTTTAGTGAATTAAGCTTCTATATTTACTATTTATAACATTTTAACTTGCTTTTTTAATCAGCAAGATATAACCCGATGGCTAAAAAAATTGATTATCTTGAAAGGTAAAAAAATTTAAGAACAGAGTGATTTAAATCCACAGAGAATCAAAATGATACCCTAACATGAAATATTGGCCTGGGCAACTGTTATTTAAATGAAAAATAAAATTAGAAACCATTCATAGGATTACCATTGAGTAAATCATTATTAATATCTTGTGTAACACATTTTAGATAAAGCAATTAGTAGTCTGCAAATCACCGATGGAAGAAAATACAGTTTACATAAGGTCCAGGACGATTTGGAGAAGGAAGGCCGAAGACCTACAGGAAGGTGACACTGCAGCCTGGATTCAGTTCATCCTTGGCGGTTCTGGCATTTGTGCTTCTCCGTTTTTAGAGGAATGAGGAATAGCTTCTGGTGATTATGATGGCTAAGTCCATATTAATTATTGTTATAGCACTTGTGAAAAGAATATGCTCAGGAAAATTGAATACACAAAATATTTTTTCACTGAATCATTACTTGATTTAAACAGCAGCCCTTAGACCATAATATTAAAGAAGAATTTTTCTGCAATAGGAGTATAAAACAGTAAATTTAAGCACATAAGGATTACAGGAGGAAAGTTATCTTAAAATATATTGACTGCCCAATTAAAGTTTATGAGTCAATGTTAATATCATACAAATTAGACTTCTAGATAAAAAACAATTTTTTGGAATAAGGAATTTTATTGCCTAATTCCCACTTATCAGGAAGATATAAAAATCCTGAATTGTTATGAATTTAACAATATGGTTCTCAAATATACTTGCACTGCTATGACAAAGTAAACATAAAAATGTATATAATAATACCACATTTTAATGAACATATACATGCTTAAAGATATAAATATGTTTAAACATTAAAGTTTAATGAAGGAAAAGCAATGTTGAATGTAGATTTTAGTGAAGACATCAAACTTGACATAAGTCATGAAACTTAGATCTGGTTGTAATTTTTTTTTAAAAGGGTAATATGAAAGAAACTCATTTATTAATGCCTTCAATGTACTAAGTAATTAATTTAATCACTAATATGCCTTTATTTCACATATTCTCACTGATAGAATTGTTCAAAGTATTCTTTATAAATGAGTTGCAAGAATCCTGAAAACAATTTTTATCATAATTTTACGGATGAGAAAGCTGATACCTAGCTAAGATAAAGTGATGCATATTTCATAGTCATCACAGCAGATCTTCAGGTTGAGTGTCATTGGTCAGAGGCTGCACATTCACCAAGGACGGCTGGTAAGCAGTGCAGCCAAAGTTTATTTCAGGTTTTACTCATTGCAGCATCTCCTTCTTTCTCCATTATGTTGTGCTGCGTGTCTAAGCATTTCAGCATAAGTAAAAACGAACACGGCGTGTGTGAACACGATGTGTGAGATCTAGTAAGAATCACCTTAATGGGGGCAGGGACGTTAAGTAACTCTATAATTATGAATAGGAAATAAAAAGATTTTGAGATCTTTAAGTTGAATTTGTGTGTATGTACTTTTAATTTAATTTAATTTTGCAAAAATTTAACGTTTTTTGTCTTAAAGCTATAAAGTGCCATATTAAGATTAAATTTACTCAGGGAGAAAAAATAATAACCCTCCATCAAAGAGTATATTTAACTCCTAAATTGTAATTAATTTATGGGATGCTTTAGGCCCCAAGCAAGTTTCAAAGGCAGTGATTCTCAAGTGTTTTACTTTCAAGACCCCTTTATACTCTTAAAACTTGAGAATCTCAAAGAGGTTTTGTTTATGTGGAATGAAATTGTTATATAGTTACATATATATTCCACATTAGACATTAAAAATGAGGTATTTTGAAAACATTTATTAATAATACTTAAAATAGTAAAATAAATATATTGCATATCGATGTAATACATTTTTAAAATAGTTTTATTTCCAAAAAACAAACAAGAAAACATAGTAATAAGAGTGTTATTGTTTTACATTTTGCTAAAATTCTTTAACATTTGGCTTAGGAGAAAACGACTGAATTCTCTGCTTCTACTATCAATCTGCTGTATATCAGATATCTTGCAGCAACCAGAAAACTCCACTGTACATTTTTGAGGGTATCAAAGCAAAAAATGACAAATAATATTTAGTATCATTATAAAAATTATTTGACCTCAAACCCCTGAAAGTATCCTGGGAGTTGGCTCAGTGAATGGGTGAATTTTCATGAAGAGAGAAAAAGTCCAGGCAGCCAGGGAGCCTTCTGGAGACAGCCTGCTTATGTTTAAATCCTACTCTAGTAAGTTACCAGCTGTGTGACCTTGGGCATGGTGCATAACTTCTCTGTCTTTTATTTCCTCATCTCTTCTATCAGCACAATAATAGCAATAGCTTTCTCTCATGGTTGGCATATTGTATTGATATTTTAATAAACACTTAAAATAGTGCTTGACACAAAGCACCATGTGGTGTTTGATTAATGAAAAAAAATCTAAAGCAGGGATGGGTCAGGTCACTGACTTCTCTGTGGGAAACAGGTAGTAGTATTCTTATGTCTAAATATTTAGCCTGGTGAAATTTCATGGTAAAGTATTACTTCCAAAAGCAGTTTTGATATTCAATATTTAAAGAAAAATTATTAATTTTTAAAATACTCTTGAACTATTAATCATTTTCATCAAACTCTTATTCAGGCACATAAAAACGGATTTTTTCCCCTTAATTAAGACAAAACAAAATACAGAAACATATCTCTAGCTCTTGAGAAACATAGCAGCCTAAGGCTCTGAAAGAGCTAAAAGAAAGCGACAAGACCATCATTAAAATAGCTAACGTGAATAACAGCAGGTATGACCAGCTGCTATGTGATATATTAGAAATGGATGTTCTGAATATGTTTTCAGACCCAATTCATCTTTTGGGCCATGTCTAATGTTAGCAAAATAAGTGGTCTCACCCATCCACTTATGTAAATTCATCTTCACTCATTATTTGAATTGGATATCATTGATAACAGAAATGAGCGTGCGTGAGATTTGATACACGAAGTTACTGTTTTTTGTTTAATTTCAAAAATTTCCTGATAAATGTTTAATTTTCCAGGAAATTTACTAGCACAAAACAAAAAATTCAATGTGAAATTGGGCGAGGGTAACTGGATTTCCTCAGCACCGATAAAGATACGCATTAATACAACTTTGTATTTGAAGTCTTCTCAGGCCCACTGCCCTGCCCTTCCCCACTCCCAGTCTTTGTCTGCCCCCGGTTGAAGTTCCTTTTTGCTCTTCAATATTCTCATGGTACTTTGTCTTACTAATTTTGTGTGGCATTTATTTTCTGCCTTATAATCAAGGTGTTTAAATGTAAAAATGATGTCTCTTCTATCATAAAGGTTGGTGTTAGGTGCAGAACAGGCACTCCCTGCAGACCTCAGATAGGGCTGTACACAAACTGGGCACCTAATCTGTTTACAACAAGTGAATTCAAACTCTTGTTTTAAAAATAACTCTTGCAAAGCTCCTAGAAATAATGTTTGAGCAATAGTCATAATATTCTTCTCGAAGGAATATTTTGTTGGTAGACAGGAAAAAAATATCAGATAAATCCTTGATGTGATTTTTCTGTTCCTTTTGGACGTTCGTATATTATAAATAGACTTCGTAGTGGATAATAAACTTATTCTCCTTGTTTTATTTCATGCATATGGATTTATGTGGCTTTAGTTAAGTGTATGATCATAAAAAGTTTCAATGGGATTTTCTTTTTCTTAGAACATTTTTCCTACAGAAAACTAAAATATAAACTCACATAAAGAAGGATGTTATAGATCAGCAATAAAATTTGATTTTGTTATAAAAATATTGACTAATAATCTAACACATGTGAATTATTATACCTAGCATGTAAAATAAATATACAAGTAAAAGTTATACATTATTGAAAGTATTTGAAAATATACTGTTTATATTTTGTTGCAGTAAATACCAATCATGCCAATGAGAAATAACTTTGCATTATAATTAGAAGAAAAATAATTTTAAAATTCACTCATTAATACATAGCATGTATAAAGCATTCTGTTTCGTGAGCCTATTTTCTCACCCCTCTTCCCACCAAAAGCTGTGTTTCAAGAAATAATGTTCTGATTAACCAAAATGAAACTAACCTATTGAACTCTGGGTTCCAATGCAAAGAATGGCAGACAGCAGAAGAGAGTATGTGTTTACTGTGTATTGAGGTTGATGAAAAACGAAAATGCACTGAGGAAATAAGATGGTAAATCCTCTTAAAAAGGGAAACTTTGAAAGCTTGAACTAAGCTTTTTCTTCTGCCTGAATTTGATGATAAAAAAAATTGATTGAACATTTCTGCTTCACTCTAGTTAGCATAAATGATCATCATGATATATCCCATGTGTTTCTTGCTTTATTTGTCAGAAGCAATACTGCTACACATTAAAAGATTTACTATGAATCACTGAATATTATTATTTTTTATTTCTGTTGAAGTACACTTTATATGGCTAGCTGATTATTAAAAAGAATCATTGTCTTGCTCATGCATGATTGATAATGTATCAGTATAAAATGAATTTAAAAGTTGTCAAATCTTTCCCAGCTTAACATTGTGAATAAATTCTTCAATTGATAAATAAGAAATAAAAGGAATATGTTCAAAACATTTCTCATTTTAGTGAAACTTTAAATGTTTGTTCCTGAAGCAATTTTAAATAAAACATAACACCTTACATTTTAATGAAAACATGATTGGTTGTTTTATGAGTCCCTCAAGAATATGACTCTGGAAATATGACATTTGCAATATAATTATGATGATACTTTTATTTTTGTGCTAACTTCTACTGTAATCAGTAAATTAATGCTGTATATTTCTTGTACCCTACCCCTTTAAATAATAATGCTTTTTAACCTGTAGAATTACTCTCTATGCTATTTTCCCTATGTTGTTTTCCTATGGATGTATGAATACATAATATATTAGGAGACTTATTATATTGATGTCAAATAATGCCCACTCAAAAAGCATATCCTTTCTTCTCCTAAGAATTATCTGATACTGAAGAAGTTGCATTATATACATATATATATGCATATAATTACAGCTATAATATTTATCTTTAAGTGAGCATCATGTAATTTTGTTCTATAAAAATAATACTTTTAATACTATTAGAAAAAATGATAATGGTCAAATAATGCTCAAATTGATAGAGCAATTTCCTTCTCTGCAGGTATTTAAAATGTAGTTTTGTATTTCCAGGCTCCCTACAAGGCAGGGACAAGGCATTATCAGCAGTCATAAAAGATACAATACTGTAAGAAGTATTTGAGTGAAAAGCTCCAAAATGATCTAATTAATTAATGGCAGAAACAAAAATTTACCTCTCAACCTCTAAGTCCAAGCATTTTGAATCATCATATAATTCTTCCTGGTATACACCACAATTGTCATATCTAGAGAAAACATAAATTATTTTTTCAACAAAAAGAACATGTTATGTGAAAATTTAAATAAGCAATACATTAAAGTGTTGAATGAAACTCTATCTGTAATATGAAAAAAGCCAATAGTTTTCTGTGTCCACTTTTAATCTCATTTTTAATTATAGAACAAATACAATTATAACAATAAAGAGCTAATACTCTTCTTACTAACAACAATGAACACCAGAAAACAGTGGAATAATATCTTCAAAATCCTGAGACCAAAGAAACAAACCAAACAAAAACCTAACCATCAAAATTTTGTTCAACTAAACTATAATTCAAGAGTAACTGTAAAATAAGAAATTGGTGGAAGATGGGGGCAGGACAAAAAGACTAACAAAACAAAAAAATACACGATGACTGTACCACAGTACCACATGTCAATAAGCAGGAACCCACAAATGTAAGTATACAGGAAAAAAAGCACAGCATCCAGACCTACAAGATAGCAGAATTTATGTGAGAGCAGTAGTTGGAAACAAGGGGCATCTGACAAATCTGAGAAGAGGAGAACCAAAAAATTGCCATAGATACACTGCAGACATTGTGTTGGGAGAAGCAGTGGGTCAACAGCATGGGAAAGTGGGAGGGAATTTTGCACTCCTGTTCATGGGTTCATGGGAAATACAAAAAGACTGGAGAATCCTGGGCCTTACAAATCCTTTAAAGTGATAAACTAAAACACCCAACCAGGACAAAACCTCACAGTGAGGGAACCACTGAGAGTTGAAACCAAAGAGAAGATGGAGCTGGAGAACTCTGAAGCCTGAAAAACTGTTCTCACACCTCCATCTTAGAATTTCAGGAAGAGTTTCCTATAAAAACAAGACAAGAAAACAGGCCAGGAAGTTGTGGCCACAGTTTAAAGCTTAAACTGATACCTCAAAATACTTCAAAAGGGATTAAGAAAAAGAAATGATAGTAAGGAATTAAGTATGAAAATTGCATGTGACAACTGTATTGTAGTTATATTTTAAAATAGAATTCGCTTTTAGACATTCTAAAATATTATGCATGATGAACGATTGACTGTGTTAATAATTTGTGAAGCTAAGTGATAGGTAATGGGGATTCATTATACTCTTGTTCATCTTTACACACGTTTGAAATTTTTCAAAATGAGAAACAAATGAGTAAGTGTGAAATGTAGAAATTTTCCAGACAATAAAAATGCAAATAAACAAAACAGAAAAAAAAAATTTCAATAGGGGTGCTAAAATATTGAAAAGCTTTCTGAAACGAAAGCAGTATATTCATGTAAACATTTCACCTGAAATAAAAATTGAAATGAAGTTCCTCAAATAAGAAAAACCAATAGTAGTTGTACACAATAAGAAACCAAAACATAGAAGCGAACATTAAAAATAAATTAATTTTCACACCATTTCTATTTACCAAAATGGAAAAGCACATATTTTTTCAAACATAATACGCTTTTACCTATGCTTTTGTTCAGGTGAAAACGTTTGGCTTAATAAATCATTTAAAGCCCTGCGTGACTAGGGCTTGTTAAATTATAGCCAATTGATGATAAGATTATTTGCGAGGGATGTTTTGTGTATTGATTTAATACAAAAGCTCTTGAAGTATCCTTTCAAAAGTCTACAAGGTGGTAGGCCCCTAAAAAAGTAAAGAATGAAGGAAAAGGAGCAAAACAGCAAAGCTGTCGCCATCCAACTTCTGAGTTGGTGTAGCACCTGGAAATCATAGTGTTCTCTGTAAGAGCAATAAAAAAAAAACAGTATGTTAACAAAATAACTCGACTTAGTGTGGTACATTAATCACTAACAGTTTGAGTTGTATTTAAATTTTGGCTTCTGGTATCAGATTGCCTATTTGAATGCTAGGTTATGACTTTTGAGCCACGAAATTAAAGTCAAGTACTTTACCCATCTAAAACCTCAGCTTTCTCATTCTTAAGTGAAGATAAGACTAGAACCAACCTCATGAAAGATTTCACGTCATAATGCATACAGAATATTTAATACAGTACCTGTATATTAAACCTTACAAAAAAGTTTAGCTATGGTCATTAATTAGATACCTTATATGTTTCCAATATAGAAGAACTATGTAGACAGACTGAGGAAAAACAAATAAAGAAAAATGCTCAAACATAAATAAATCTATCTAATAATTTCATTGTCCCTGGATAAGAAAAATGACATTCATTTTATTTTAAGTGGCAAATCTTTTTCAGATAAACAAGGGCAATATGGATATAAATGCATATTTCCACTTGTCAGTGGCTCCATTATAGTGCCTTTACATTCATAATGGTAAAAGGGATTTATCCAACATTAATATAGAGTTCACAGAAAAAATAAGAACTAAGGCATATAAATATTGGATAGTGACTTAATATTTTAAAACTAATTCTTAGTGCAAAATATTTTTATGGAATCTTGGCTAATAGGATTTTTATTTTTATTATTCATGAGAATAAATATCAGATGCAATAAACTCAACATTTTAAACTAAGAGCATTACATTAATCATAATAGCGTCTACAAATGTTCCAAGAAAACAGTCAACGCAGCATTTGTGAATTGGCATTACTTGAGACAGTATTTGGTATAAAGAGGAATTCACAGATCCCTCTCAGAAATCCACGTGACATTATAGCTCAAAATATAGGGGTTTTGATCAAATCTTTCAGAAATGGAGTCAATAACTTTTCATTATAAATTACCTGATCTCCAAAGGAGTTCTACTGAACACTCACGTTCTTGTTTATTCTTTCTCTTAAGATGACATCTGAACTAATATGTTAGTGCTTTTATGACAAGTAAATTCATTTTACGACTATTTAATGACTCACTTTAAAACATTGTATTACAGGCAAGAGTTAATTAATCAGGAATTAATTTGGTGTTCTTGTGGCAGAAGAATTATTGCATCATTTCTTCTTACTCTGTTCATCACTGCACACTCCGAATTGTGTTGACAGTCTTCTCTGTCATTTATTATGTCAGTGCAATGTCATCTATTCCAGAGGTTGGTTTCCTTATCCTTCAATTAATTTTTGATCTGTTTGCCTTTTAATAAATAGAATATTTATAGAAAACATTAATGGATTTATTTCACTTAGAAATTTGCTATTCGTTTAGAAATTTTGTTATTTCATTTAGTTTTTTTGTTTGCTTGCTTGTTTCTTGCTTCATTCTGAAGTTATCAGCAATATCCAGGACCAATACAGGTCACTTCTGCCACAAACTGTCAACCAACACTAGTGTCTAATCATTTTATTCAAAGATATTTTTACTGCTTAAAAAATTTTAAATCCTATACTTATAATGTCAAATTTCACATCCTATTTTCTTGAGCTTTAGATATTATTGCTGTCCTTTATTCTTTTAATCATGAAGTTTCTTTATAAATATAAAATATATATTTTATTTACCCAGATAACAAGTTTTAACTCTTGAATTTATTTTAATATTAAAATATTTCTTTATGACACTTCTCTTTAAAATTAGTATATACTGTCTCCAATATGTTTTGTAGTAAGCTATTTCACAGTAAGATAAGAAATTTCCATTTCTTTACACACACACACACACACATTTTTTATTAATTGGTAGCTAACCCTTCATTGATTCTTGCAGCAGTGATTTCTTTTTCAGGGTTAAAAAAGAGAAGAAAAAGGAAAACCAGTCTGAAGAGTAGAAATTGTGCTGCTTCTTGTCTTCTCCTACAAAGTCCAATGATTATTTTATTGATGATAAGTGTCTTGTGGGAAAGGTAGAAAGTAATGCTTTCAAGAGTAGCAGAAAGAAGGAAAAACCTCCACATGGACAGAATCTAGTGTTTAGAATGTCCAGATTTTCAAGGGACAACTTAGTTTTTCATGGGAGCACTGCAGGGAGCTGGCGTGACCCCAGAAAGGAGAGCCAAAAGCTTCAAAATAGAACGCAAGCCCCCAGCAAAGACTCCCACTCCCCACACGTGTCATGGACAACCAGGTCTGCAGACCTAAAAAGACCGTGTGGCTGACCCGGAGGTGAAGCACTAAGCAGAGGATTCCCACCCACCCCACCCCACTGCCACCATTGTTTTGTTTTTCTTTTTCTTTTCATTTTTTTGTAGTTGCAAAAGACTCTGGTCTTTTGCATAGCTCTCGGGCCAGGAATTACTGTTACTGCTGCTGCTGCTCCTACTAGCTAGAAATTATATAGACTTAATATTTGCCAGGGACTATTCTAAGCACTCAGTATTAACTCATTATCCCTCATATAACTTATTTAACCCTCAAAATAGCTTTCCATGGCAGCGAGACATAAAGATTACTTTGTCCAAGACTGAGATCCCGCGAGTTGACTTCACACAAAATTCAACAGGACCTGGCATCACCAAGTGTTCACATCGCATTCTCGGTAGAGTTCTTAAGTGACAAATCGGGTCACTCTTTCACCACGCTGTACAAGCCACAAGGGCAAATTCTGGACCCACATCCTCAGATTATGTCAGAAAGAGAGCTTGTGGTTTCCCAACCCCGAATGTTGAACTGGAATCTTGTTTGTCATGTCATACCGTCCTTGGGACAGGGGATGGTGCTTCTTAAAACATTCATTTTAAAAGCCTCAGAGCCTAATGGTTGGAGTCCATCTCCTAGAGTCTAACATCTGGCCTGGCACCACCTCTGCATGCAGCAACAGAGGGTGATGGACAAGCGACGTGCACACCTGCCACTGCCGCTGTCTCCCTGAGCTTCCACCATTAGCCTAATTGCATCAGACTTGGTGTGAGTGCTGCCCAGTTGCCATGTGGTTTGCCTCAGAGGCAGATGCCATCATAACCCCTGTTTTCAGATGAGGAAACTGAGCTAGAGATGCTTACATATTTGCTTAAATCCATAAACTTTGGAAGTGATCAAGCTAGGATTCAACCTGAACAGTATGGCTTCAAAAATGTAGGGCTGAGTTGCTGTACACTGTCTTGCAGCAGGTTGGAAAAGGACAGGAGATGTGGAGTTTCACAGCTCAAGGGCTGAAATGGATTTTGTTACCAGTTTAGCAAAAATATTCTTCAGAGTCAGATTTACATCGGTTTTTTAAAATAATAAAATACGAAATTTCATGAATGTCTGAGCTTGCCTAAGATTCATATCCACCCTAAAAATTATTTTACATAATTCTAAATTATAAGAGAATTTTTATTCTCGATTATCCCAGTGAAGTATTGAAAACTCAGAATATTTTGTAATTTGCCAAAGTTATCTGGAGTAGGAGGATTCCAAACTGTGTCTGACTCAATATTTCACAGAGATAAAATATGTATAATTTTTTAAAAATGTAAAAGCATTAGCTCACTCTTACTCTTTATCTGTGTACTAAGTTGAAATACTCCACATCATCATCTCCCACACAAAACTTTCTCATATTTATTATGTGTTGAATTGCTTTTGCGTGTACATATATTATCTCTCCAAACACATGTCTATGTATTCATAGGTAGAGATGAGGTTTTTTTTTTTCAAAATTTGAGTTTCTTTTACGATACTTTAAAGTATATAGCCATTAATTTATTGTGTAATTATGGCAGGCAGTGAATTAGAAATAAAAAAAATTAAAAAAAGGATAGATAATAGATAGGTTTTTCTATAAGAATACTCTAATAAAAAGCTAAATTTTTTAAATGAGAGGAATGCAATATAAAAAGAATTTTGAAATAAAACAAATGCAAATGTATATGGTTGTTAAAGAAAGGGTGAAATGAAATGCGTTTGAATAGTTCTGGAAAAGGGAAACCGTTAAGAAATGGATCAGGATGGCGTTCTAAGAAAACATTGGTTACAGGGAAGAGGAGAAGGACAAGGAGAAACAGAAAGAAAAGAAGGAAGAGGAGAAAGAGGAGGAATAGGAGAGGAAGGAAAAAGACGGAAAGCGAGGATGCTTCTAAAGGCATTACCGATGCCCAGCATAAAGTTTTGAATTTGAGACACTAAAAGTTTTTCTTCTTTATTTCATAATACTTCTTGCTAAAATATTTGCCAATTTAAAATTAAAATATTTAACATAACAAAACATGTCACTTTTTAAAATCAAAAAAACACATCATTAAAATAGATTTCAACTCAGTTTAACAGTGTTGTTTTTAGTAAGATGTTGTGACTATCTGATACCCTTTGACTTTATTTTCTATTTCATTAATTTGATTATCAATTATTTTAATAAATAGACTTTAATTTTTGATCAGTTTTAGATTTACAGAAAAATAAGCAAAATGTATAATGAACTTCCAAATATCCTCTCACCCCCAATTTTTCCTATTATTAACATCTTGTATTAGGTGGTACATTTGTTATAATTGATAAGCCCATGTTGGTACATTGTTATTAACTAAAGCCCATATTGTGCATTAGAGTTCACTCTTTGTGTTGGTTGTACATACTATGAATTTCGACAAATGTGTACTGACATGTAACCACCATTAAGTATTGTACAGAATAATTTTTATCATCCTAAAAATCCCTTGTGCTCCACTTGTTCATCCCCTCTCTCCTTCCCCCGAGCCTCTCAAAACCACAGTCTTTTTGCTGTCCCTATAGTTTTTCAGTACATAGCCTTTCAGATTGCCTTCTTTCACCTAGTAACATATATATAAAGTCCTTCAATGTCTTTTTGTGGCTTAATAATTCTTTATTTTTTTTTTGTATCGTTGAATAAATGTATAGATGTACCACAGTTTGTTTCTGCATTCACCTACATTAAAGGATATCTGAGTTGCTTCCAAGTTTTTGTGACTATGAATAAGACTGCTACAAATATTTACATGCAGGTTCTTGCATAGACATGCTTCCAACTTGTTTGGGGAAATCCCAAGAAGTGAAATTGCTAGATGATATGGTAAGAGTTTGTTTAGTTTTCCAAGAAACTGCCAAACTGTCTTCAAAGGGTTATACGTTTTAAAATATTGTAACGTTCTTCCCCCTTATTTTTGTTTACCAAGTATATAACATTCCATTTTCTCATTAATCCTAATCAGACACAAATACTATTTATAAAGAGAAAACACTTTTTTTCTCACTGAGATACATTATTTTCCCACCACAGTGTTTAAATATCTCCACATTTCTCTGCTACTTTTGCCTCCGCAGTATAAGACTTTACAACCTCCTTTACTACACTCCATTTCCCTCAAACCCGTGTCCAAGGTTCAGGGGCATTTTAGTACTGGTTGTATTCCCCTAGACTGTATTTCTCCTTTGGCCAAAAAAAAAAAAAAAAAGAAATCTCAAAAATCCTATTTAGAAATTATTACACATTCCTACATAGTGTGTCCTTTATTACACATCCCCACACAGTGTGTCCCTTCCTACACATCCCCACACAGTGTGTCCTTTACTATTATGTAGCTGTATATAGATGAGCATTTGCTTTCTATCTATTTCTCCAATCTCTCAAATGTGCTAAGTTTTTGAGTTTGTGCATACCCTCACATACCTTCCTTTCACCCTGATTGATAATGTGGATAGGTGGATGGAGGACCCCGCCGTGGTCATGCTCTGGTGGTACATTTCAGAAGTAACAAGGCCAGCTGTTCATCTTTGATCTTTTTGCCTGGAAAAATATTTTATAATATTTTGTATGTTCTTATTTAGAGTTCAACAGTTTTACCAGAATGTGTCATCTCTGTGTGTTTTCTCATTAATTTACTGTGAGTAACAGTGACATCTTTCAATCCGCAGTCTCAGATCTTTCCTACTAAAGGGAAATCTTCTAAAAATTGTTTAATTATTGCCTGTCCCACATCTGTTCCATTTTCTTTTTTCAGATCTATCTTTCAAAGTTTTCTTTTTGTTTCCTTTATGATTACTTCACCATAATGTTCTGCTTTGTGCTTTGAAATTTTCTTGCCCTTGATTTTTCAGATCATTAATCTGAGCATCAGAAGGGATCTACCTATCATTTATTTCATCTACACTGTACTTAACCCGTACTTAATTTTTAGTTTAAAAATCATATATTTAAGCTCCAGGGAATATTGTTTTTATCATACATGGTTCTTAGTGTGTGAGTGTGTGTGCTTGCATGTGTGCTGTATGACATCTGTTCATCACTCCCTCAACAGCTGCATTTCATTTGATGGGTATTCTCGTTATAACATATCCCTCCCTAGTAGCCGAAGTCCTCAGATAGGCTAGTAATTCTTTTTGTGAGCTTCTTGTGTAGTCTCTGATTCAACGTCTAAACATTTGCCATGGTGCACTCCTAGGCTAAGTGGGTCAGATACAAGTGACCATCTAACAATATCCAGTGCTCGCTGGAAGTACACAGCAAATGTCTGTCTGTTGCTGGTCTCCCTCACTCTTCCAGCTTCAAAAGTAGAGAAGGTTCAGTCCATTAGTTCAATTCTTTCCTGAACTTTAAGTGTCTGGAAAAACTGACACACTTGTGAGGCCCTGATACTGAAGTGCCGCTCAGATCCTTGAGGGGGCGCCAAGTTCTCCCTCATGCTCTTCCACCAAACACAGTCCTGCCTGGTTCAGTTCATCTTCGTGTACGTCAGGCACACGGGAAAGGGAGTAACATTTTCCACATGTGTATTTTGGGGAAATATATTATTATCTTCTTCTCACAGATGAGGGACCTGAGATTAAGAATCTTTAACTCCAAAGTCAGGCACCTGATAACTTCTACGCTCTGCCTCTTTATTCACTGACACTGCCACATACCTCTTATGTGTGAAAGAACCTAACAAAAATCTGACATGATAAATACTCCATAAATATTCTTTTTTCCATATACTCCGATAATGCACAGTCTGCATTCATCTGTCTCTCTGGTTGTAGGTTGGTTTAACTTGATTGATGCATGTGAAAATTATTTTCAACAGAAGGAACTAAAGCAATTTACGCTTGTATTGGCTGTCAAAAAACAACTCAGATTCTTGAGGTGATGAGAAATGAGTGATTTGCAGATGCTTATATGTGGGAAGTGCCCTTTGTATTATTGCTGCCCCACAAATACTCAAATAAATGTAATTTTTTAAAAGTATTCTCCCTCGTTGGTCATTGGCACATTTAGCATCCAATAATGAGGCTCACATGAAGAACTTTTGCTCAGATCTCAGAAGCATGGAATTTTGCACTTATTTTTAGCAATAAGAATGTGTTCTATACTGACACGTGTGGTGATATTCTTATTTGCTTTGAATATACAGGTCAGAACTAAATTTTGACCTTTTCTCGCAAATCCATAGAAACTTACCCTTCATCTGTGCGCCCTTTTCTTCTTCTCATACTAATTTTGATATCTCTTTGCTTTTGATGTATTATTAAACTCTGTATAATTACATAAGGCTTACTTAAATCAATTTAGGAAGGAAGCAGGCAAATCCTAGATAGCTGGTTTGCTAGATAAGAAGCAGGAAAAATATACATGATGAGGTCCAATTGAGAGAGAAAAAAAAGACTTTCATCTCTCTCTTTTGAACAAGTAACTGAAAGATGATTGTACTTTAAAGAAACCTGTTTTAATTTTTATTCATTGGGAAGTGTGAGCACGAGAGTTTTGGCAGAGAGGTAAGGAGAATGGCCTTCATTTGCTCATTAATGTAATAATTCAGGAATACTTGAGTATTTACCATCTTCCTGCCTTTGCTGAGGTGTGGGGATGGAAAAACAACTCTCCGACCTCAGGTGAGTGAAGATAATTCACCCTTGTAGTCAAAAACATGTTTTTCTTTTCTTCCACTTTTTCTCCTTCTCTCTTAAATTCTCTCTAGTTATTAATATGGAAATTAGAAATTGTTCCCTTTTTTCCTCTGAAAATATTAAAATAAGAATTGTCTTGCCCTTATGTAAATAATATTCAAATAGAAATATTACTGAAATTTAACAAAAATTCAAATAATTAACATGCAATGCAAGTAGATGTTAGAATCATCCCATTTGTTGAATTTTTATAACATGGTAAGGCAAACTTTTCTCTTAAAGATAGTATAAACAGAGATAATCTTGATTGCAAAACCAAATCTGATATTTTTCAACAAATCCCAGTAGTTTATCTTCCTGTATTTTTGACCCTTTTTTAACATGCAATTGAAAAAGTAGAAAACTAACAAAATGGCTTCCCTGATGCTAAAGCCGTCTGCTGATTCATTCCGATTTGAAATTCTTGTAACTTGCTTTTCTCTTTTCCCTGACAAACCCCCATCTCTGCTGCACTTGCTCAACTGCTTTTGTGCTAAACAGCCCCCAGCCTTTTCATTACATTGTCCACTCCCTGTACATTCCTTACCCAGAGTAGCTTATCCTTTAACCCAGAAGCTGTGCTCCAGGAAGGTGGTCATGGGCTGATAGCCTCAGAAGCATGAACAGACCCCCGGAGTTTCTCCATGACGCCAGGTGGATTCATCAAGATTAGGAAGAACACAGTATCCCAGAAAACACCCTGATTGTTGTCACCTTTCTGTTCCATCTGGTTTTTCTATGGAGCTGCAGGACACCAACCCCAAGATGGATTCAGTCTCTGAGGCACGAGCCTGCTGTGGCTCCCCTTTGCCTGGTAAAGCAATAAAGCTGCTTTTTCTAATTCTCCCAAAACTACCTCCGAGTCTCAGTTTGGGCCACTGGGGTACAGAGGCCGGTTTTGGGGTAACACAATCATTGAACTGGGAGAAAAAATAACTGTTGCTTTATAAACATGCAAACACACTCTAATCGTCAGAATTTTTTTAAAAAAAATCAATTCACATTCATAAATCCTAAGTGCAAACTTCTGAGATTTAGAAAATTCAAAATGATCCTTCTAAATGTAAACTGTGATTCAATTATTTTCAATTAGCCCTTAAATAATATGTCTTACTAATATGTGAACAATTAAGTGTGTACTATTTATGGACTTCAGTATTTGTTCTATCATCATATGAAAATAGGACACTTAGAAACAATACTTTGTAAAAAAGATTGTCTTCTTACAGTACATGCAGGTGCACATATACACTCAGTAGGAAAGAAAAATATTAACAAATTGATATAACTAAAATAATTTCGAAGATGAAGGATCTTATTCATTCCCTTACTTTTACAGATGGGGTAGATAACATCGCTCCTCCCCCCCTGAGCTTTCCTGCCGAAGTTTACAGTTATTACTCAAACATTCTGTGAAGGTCAGAGCAACGGGCTCTGCAACAGATTCTCTTCCACAGGCTACATTTTTACCGACAACAATGGTGCTTTAGCCGCATGTAGAAATGTGAGGCAAAACTATATGATGATTAGAGAAATACTAATTTTCATTAATTTAATACTAAAAAAATACTGTATTACTAAGTCAGACCGCTTTGGGATAAAAATAGAATAACTGCTGCAAATTTTGCAAATGAAGTTTAGCCTGATGAGTGAGAAAAATCAGTATAAAACTGTCCCTAAGTCTGTAATTTTTTTTTTTTAGTGTTTGCTATAAAATGTCATTTCCATGGCTAAGAGATCATATTTTTACAGGCATTATTCTTTTTAATTAAAAATACCCATATTGATTTTTGTTTAAATGGCTAGTCATAAACACATATCATAAAGTAGTTAACAAATTATGATCAAAACGAGTTAAGCCTGGAATGATAATTAAATATCTTCATTAAAATATCGAAGAGAGTATCTAAATAAGGTGACTAAAATATAATGTATCATGATACAGAAATTTAGATATCACCCCGCTAAGGAACAGATTATGAATGTGTTTGTAGTGGTGGATTTTTTTAAACCTTCTCAGTCAATGATTTTGTGAGAATAAATCCTCAGTAACATGAGACTTGGAGATTAATACAAATTAAATAAATTTAATGTGGTTAAGTTATCTTCAATTAATGAACATTTATCGAATATGCAGAATCCTGCATTAGGAACTGTAGCGTCATTAATAAAAGAATGTGAACTTCAAGTAGCTCACGTTTTAGGAAAAGAGTCACATGTATACACATAAGCATACACAGAGCACCTTGAATATAGGAGAACATTGATCAATATTTGCTCATTAAGTGTAATTTGATCAAACACTGACTAAATAATGCTGTGTGGCTTTTCCAGCAAGCCTGGAGTCAGTCATGGTTCTGCTAGTTACTGTCTGCTGTACTAATTGTAGTTAGATCAATCAACAATCTCTTGAACCTGGGTTTTCTCTTAGCAATATTAGAATAATAATGTCCAGGTCATAAGTTTTATCATCCTCAAATGATAAAAGATATGAGATGATATGTTTTTACAGGTCAATAGTTTTACACTCAAACTGTAGTAGTGATACTTAGCATTTTTGTGTAGACTTATGTAAAATATTTGTAAAGACTGTTTCTGGGTGCGTGACAAAGATGTTATCCTACCTCTGAAGTCCATCTCTTAGGAGAAATGATTTTGCATCCAGAAGGTCTTGAAGTGTGCTGAATTTATCACAGGGAGGAATATTCAGGTTGGAAAAGTGGCATACACCTAGGTATCATCATAATAAATTATGTTTCTGGGATTGTGGTAATGTTATACAAGAAATTTGTTCAAATTATAATTTTGTTGTCTCAGTTGTATGTTTGGGAAATTTCCTTTTCATTATTCCCATTGTTACGGAAACGACAGGCCAGCCAAGAAATAAGCCCCACTCGGAGAGTTGGAGTACTCAGATGTATTATGTCGGGGGGCTCAGAGGGGCTTCTGCTCCGAAGCTCTGAGCACCTCCAAAATGTGCATGAGGTTTTATAGGGTAAAGTACAAGCTTGGGGTATTCAGCCAATAGGCATGGAACAGCTTTAGCAGCATCATTAACACAAAAGTGGAGGCAGGGAGGCAGCAAACCAACATTCCAAAGCCAGATATATATCTTTGAAAATCCAGCTGGCTAGCAAAAACATGAATGGCAAACCAACACTAATTAACTTAGATTTACAAGTTAGTCCAGCAGAGCTCAGATCAGTATTCCAATACTTAGATTTGTGAGTTATCTTGTTAGCCCAGCCCGGTTTTTCCTTCACACCATATTCATATTATCCTCAATGAATCCGCATAAGTAATGGGGCTCAACACTTTTAAGTCATGATAGCTCAAATACTGATCTAGAAGAAGGCATTTTCTTATATCTGAAATCCCAATGTTTCTCCAAAAGTCTGTCCAGAAATTGAGACTAACTGGTCAACTCACTGCAAAAGGAAATCTGTATTCAATCTTCAATGCAATGTCCTAGAATTGTGTTAAAAATGAAGTTCTTTTTCATCCTGAAAATGTTTTGAGTCAATCTTTTGGATTATGATTCTGGTGTGATTACATCATCTACTTTAAGTGAAGTTTTATTTAATTTTGGACTATCTTGATGATCAGTCTGTGAGTTTCCTGGGTCCAGGGGAAAGATCTTATGGGTCTTTATGTCCAGAGGACCTATAATAGATATAAAAATAATTGAATAAACTAACTAAAATATAATAAATATTATTTTATTGTTTTTCCCTACTCTAATATTTCCATTCAAATTTTTGACTCAAGCCTGTCTCTTAAAGGCAGATGATCAGAAATCGCTGTCAAATTCTTTGTCCATTCCATACACGAGCTTAGAGCAAGAGCCTTAAGGATTACTAATTTCCACCCTCACCCCCACATTCAGCTCAAGGTTTTGTATCTTGGAACCAATCAGTAAATTAGCAAATAAATATGCCCATCTTTTTTTTCCCCTTTGTCATTATTTTTCTGCAGTGAAATACTCTGAATGTTTCTCTCACTTATGTTTCCTACTTAAGCCATTCTAATGCTTATTGACTGGTCACATTTTGTCAATTCACAGGACAGATATTTCTTACCCGAAGTCCTTTTGAAGATTTCCAAATCTGTTTTCATTATTAAGTAGCTTAGAGGTAATAATTTCCTCCATTGAATTACAGAAAGTAACGAGTAACTCTGATGCAAGACACTTTTTCCCCTCCCTCTCTTTTCCTTCCTCCCACCCTTACTACCTCCCCGCTCTCTGCTTCCTTTCTCATTTATTATTTACTTCCTTCCTTTCTTAATTTTCTTTCTTCCTTCCTTCTCTTTCTCTTTTTTCTCCTCCTCATTTATCTCACTTTACTCCTTCTTCTTTGTCTCTTTCTTCTATTTTATGATTACCTACTTTCCCTGGGAATCTTTATAAAAATATAATTTAAAATAGTGAAAAACTTTTTTGATAGGGAAAAACAAGAAGATGGGGAAATAAGATTGTTGTATAGTCTGGAGAACAGTACTGACTAAAAAAGAAAAATACCAAACTATTCAAACATTGGAAGCTTCTTGCTGCAAAGAATAGTTCCCTAAAGTTTATGATTACATCGTTTTGTGAAGGCCCCATACTGCTACCAAGTATCACGTAAGAAGACAATTCTAGTAAATGAACATGTGAAATGGGCCATGCCAAACTGGTAAAATTGTATTAACTATATTTGAACGTCAACTACATAAAATTTAACAACCACAACAAAACATTTACTTTACAACTGGTTTTAAATCATGAGCATTAGCATTTCAATATGGGAGTGTTAATTTACTAATCAATAAAATAGGAAAACTTTGTTTCCAGAGATAATGTTTACATTACTCTAAACAAGTACAAAACAAAACTGAACTTACCTTCGTGAACAAGCTTACTGCTTTTAATGTATTGTTTTAATTTTCTTCCCAAGAACCTAAGGTACAAGTTTGTTTCGTTTTGCTTTACTTGTTTAATTAGATACAAAATATAAAAAAGAGTCATTACAGTTTCCTTCCATCATAAATTTCACCCAGAGAAAGGCATTACCTAAAGTAGAAAAAAGATTATATCATTTTTTTCACGAATAGTAAGTATGGTGTGCCTATGAGACTTATAGTGTCAGTAGTTAAGATGTTTTCTTAATTCATTTTGGCTTATCACAAATTTTAATGTGATATAAATAAAATATAGACAGAGGGTTTCCAGAATAATGAAAGCAAGCATCAATGTATTGATTACTTGTTTCAAGTAATAAATTATCGCCATCCCAGCAGACACCCCACAAATGCCCTTTTGTGAATGTGAATCCCTATACTTCCCAGAGGAAATAGGTGCTCTGATTTCTATTGTCATCATATCATGCTTTTAATTCCAAATTTATGCATTTATAAATTTGTATACATACTGTTTCTTTTCAAGCTTTATATAAATTTACTTATATTGCATGTTGTTTTTTCACTAAAGATTGTTTGAGTTTCACACATGTTACCTATAGCTGTCTTTAATTGCTGTATTTTATTTCTTTTTATAATCTACCACAGTTTATTTATAAATGTTACTGTTCGCCTACAATTTGTGTCAGATTTGAGCAATAATAAACAATGTGTCTGTGAACAGTCTTGTACATGATCCTGGTACACGAGTACAAGAAATTTTCTAAAGTGTGTACCTAAGAGTGCAATTACTGACCTGCAGGGTCCATGCACCTTGCACTTTACTGCACAATGTCAAATCATTTCCCAAAGTTCTGGGACCAATGTCACTCCCTTAGCCAGTGTATGAAGGTACTTGTTGGCTGCTCCACTCTTATGCTTAGGATTTTCATAATCGAATCTTTTTGCCAACATATAGGGGTATAATAATACCTAACTGATTTTAGTACACTTGTCTCTTAGAGCTAACACACCTTCATTTCTATTGGATATTTGTATTTTTCTTTGTGATATGCTATTCCTACCAAATTGTTTGATGTTCTGGTGTTTGTGTTTTTTCAATGTATTTTTATTAATTTTAGGAAATTCCTTTTTTGTATTATAGTTCTTGCAAATATATTCTCCCATTTTGTGGCTTGTCTTTTCACTCTCATTTTAGGGTCATTTAATGAACAGAACTCTTTTTTAAAATGTAGTTAAACTTACAAATATATTTTAATGTTTATACTTTTAGTGTTTCATTTAATGTATTTTTTCCTATTTCAAGATTTTAGAATATATTTTTGTCCTAAAATTTAGTATTTTTCCTTTTATATTCTTTAATTTATCTGCATTTTTTGTATGATGGGGAATAGTAGTTCAATTTCCTGCTTTTCTATATAGCTACTCCATTTTCCCAACACTGTATTAAAGCAAAGATTTCATACATTAATCTGAGAAATAACATCCTTGTATATCAAATTAACATATGTGCGGGCCTTCTGAGGTTTTTATTCTGTCAATTTATTTATATGTTGATTCTTGCAAAGCAAGCCCCACCTTTTCCTTTTTCATCCAGAAAGATTTGGCTATTTACACACATATACACACGTATCTGATGAGACTTTGATTTAAATTGAGCTGAAAGATAAATGAGAAATAATGGGCATCTGTGTTATATTTAATTAGTGCAATCCATGAATATGATGAATATGGGGTGGCCCTCCACATATTAGCCTTCTTTAATGTCTCTCAATAAAGTTATGCAGTTTCTCCATAGAAATCCTTATATGATTTGTCAGATTTATTACTAGCAACTTCATAGTTTTCTACTTTTCCTGGTCATTTCAATAATCTAGAACTAAAAATGATTTTTATTAGGTTTAAAATAGTAATTGACTTTCCAAATCCCTTATTGATTGTGATAACTTGTGTATAAATTCCTTTGAAAGATATATTTGTAATAATCGTATTAGCCAATAATAAGGGCTTTGTTTTATACTTTTAACCCTGACGCCATTTACTACTTTTCTCTTTTTTACACTGTGCATCTAGAATTTAATCCTGACACTGTTTATTACTTTACTGTTTTTTATACAGTTCATCTGGAATTGCAGTATGATGCACAGAACTTGGGTTAACAGGCATTAATGGCCTTGTTCTGTTACCAAAAGCTAAGCTTTCAAAGATCCCCTAATAAGCATGCCTGCTTTGCTTTTTTTGAAGGTACTTTTATTAGATAAAGAAGTTTCTCCATATCAGTATTTAGCTTAGAGACATTTTTTTTAATCAAAAAAAGATAAGACTGGCAGTTTGTACCTTTTATACAAACTTCCAGTTATAAAATAAATAAGCCTGGGGGATGTAATCTACAGTGTGGTGACTCTAGTTAATAATACTGCATTGCATATTTGAAAGTTGTTGAGAGTACAATTTGATAGTACTCAGCACAGGAAAACAATATTTGTAACTTTGTACGGTGATGGATGTTAACTAGACTTATTGTGGTGACCATTCCACTGCGTGCACAATTATCGAATCATTATGTTGTATACTTGAAGTTAATATAATGTTATATGTCAATTAGACTTCAATAAATAACAAATGAACAAACAAACAAGAAAGCCCCAAGAAAAATACCCAGTATTTTAATTGCCAAGTAAGTATGAATTAATAGGTGTGTAAGTGACCTTACTATTGTCTTACGAGAACGAGCAGACAGTGGAGCCTGCCCAGTTGTCCTATTGATTTTCCAGTATCTTCCTCCATCTAGAGAAAAAGGATGACTTTTATTACACATATTTTTTGCATCTATGAAATTAAATATACATTTCTTCCTCCTTTGATCTATCAATGCAGTGGTTTGCATCAATTGATTTTTTTTAATATGACCTAATCTTGACTCCCGGAGATTACTATTACTTAATGATATGTAATCGCCTTTATATATTCTTGGGATTGATTTGATGTTTATTTCAAAGTTTTGTACCTTTGCTCATGAGCAAGAAGGGCTATTATTTTCCTTTCTCAGGCTGTCCAAGATGTTAGTATCAAAATTTTTCCAGCCCCATCAAATGTGCTGAGACGTGTTCTCTCATTAGATTTTTATTTAAGAATTTGTGTCAAAGTTTTTCTTGAATGTCTGGTTTAATTAATTTGTGAAGCCATATGTTACTGTAATTTTATATGTGAGGGGAAATTTTATTGCTGTGATATAATTTGGTAAGTTTGACAAGACATTTTTCTAGTGTATATATATATATATATATATATATAATATAATACATACCTAATCTTCAATTTGGTTACTCTGTGTTTTTTCTTTTTTTGCTAGCATTCTCTAGAGGGGCTTATCAAGGTTATTAGCATTTTCTGAGCTCTTTGTGTCTTGTTGATCTCCTTTATTATTTGACCTTTTCTTACTGCACTAATTTCTATTCATATTTTGTTCCTTCCTTCCTACTCCTCTTTTCAAGTTTATTACGCTGCATTTTAAAATACATCTTCATTGGCTAGATGTTAAACTCATTCATTTTTACCATCTTTTTAACATTTGCCTTTGAGGGTACATATTTCTGTCTGATAATTTTTAGGTATAAACCACAATTTAAGATATGTACCACTAACCATAAGATTCATAAGAAAACTTGTCTAATATCCAATATAATTTCTTCTTTGCCCATGTGTATTTTTGCCTGGATTACCAGAAAAATAGTGAGCCCCTGGTTAGGCTTCATAAAACTGGCTGTGGTCTAGAGTTTATGAAAATCAGTTTAGATCAATTACAAGAGTGTCGCCAGAGCCTTCTCTCATTCCAGGGTAGAAATTACAAGCCTCCATGAAAAACAAACAAGCCCATCTCGTTTAGTGTGCAGTTGCAACTGGGAAACCTGGACTCAGCCCCCTGATTATCTCAGGAGAGGGGCTGATGCTCCCCCACAGTAAACGTGAGCTGGTCAGACAAGACTGCAGCTAAGTTTACAATATGTTTTCTTGCTATTGTATCTCAGGCCCTGATTCCACCCAGGGAGGTGCTTGTGATCCTCTAATTCTAAACTTTAAAAACTCAGTGATCAGGTTTCATCTCCTGGGGTGTAACAGGTAGTCCTACAAGGTTGCTCTACTCTGCTCCTAATTGGGCAACAGAGAGTCCATGTACTTGCCACCTATGCTGTTCTTGTGACTTTTCCCCTAATAAGAACAGCTCCAGCAGGTCTGGCGTACGATCTGCGTGGGCACTGCACTCACCTTTGGTTCCTAGATACTTTTTTTGTCTTTAATACTGATGTCTAGTAACATAGCTAGCAATTTTTTCATATTCATCATTTGTTGACTTTCAACCTTTCTTCATCCTTATATTTTAAATATCATTTTTGTGAATAGCATATCAACATATGTTGTCTTTTAATTGAAAGAATTAACCAATAAACGTTTAATTAATATAAAAAGCACTGTGCTTCAAAACACGTGCTCAACCTTCAGTGTCAGAGATTGCTAATTATTTTTCAGTATCAGTTCCCCCCTTCTTTATTAATAGCAGTCTACATATCATCTTGGCATGTCACTCCACAGACACAGAATACATTCTCATTTGCCTTTACCTCTAGGTGTGTCATGTGATTATGTTTTGACCAATAGATTGTGATGACAAATTGTTACACACAGCTTTTGGTGTGTTGCTTCAAAGAATGACATTTCTACATTCTCCCATTATTTAAGAAGTTCCCTCCATATTCTTGTTTGGACATTGGGAGCCAACTAAATGGTAAAAATGAGATTAAGATGATTACCTTTCCGTCCATCAAAGCCTACTTTATCAAATGGCTTACTCAGCCAAAAGGAAGAATAATGTGAAGAGCACAGAGCACAGTAACCGAAGGAAGGCGGTGTTTTCTAAAAAAATAAAAGTAAGCAACCCGTCAAAATGTGGCCCCTAACTGTGCTCACTGTGGCATTTCAGCACAGTTTTACTTTGCATTTAACTGGTGACTGTGGAAGTGGAGCCCTTTGAAGATGTTTATAGACCATTTGGATTTTCTTTTTTATGGCGAACCTGTTCAAATCTTTTGTCAGCTTTTAAAAAACAGATTTTTCTGTATATTCCTTAGCAGTTTTGTTAGTATTCTGGATGCAAGGACTTTGCTAAGCTATGTATTTTAAATATTATGTCCGTGACTTGTCTTTTTATTCATTTGATGTTTCTTTTTGATGACAGCCCAAATTATCAAGTATCTCCTTTATGACTATTGCTTTAGCATCATATTTTTTAAAATATTGGAATACCTCGAGTATATTGTTTATATTTTATTTGAAAACATTATTGTTTTACTTTTTGTATTTATACCTCTAATCCATCAGGGATTGATTTTGTGTATGTTCTGAAGTAGAGAACCAGACTCCTCGGTTTGTATTCTGGATCCAATATACTTACCATGTTTTAAACAGGGTGAGTTACTCAACATTTTTGTCCCTAAGTTTTTTCATCTGTAAAGTTGAGATAAGAATAGTGTCTAACACTTATTATGCCAGCTGCTGGGATTGTTATCAACAGGTAACCCTGAGCTGTCAGCCTGCTTTAGTAGGGGGTTCAGCTGAAGAGAGCTGCCTCACTCAACCCCCTTATTTGCATTTGGAACTTCCTGTCTGCCAATAAACCAACAGTCATCTCATTTAGGGGCTAACTTATTACCAATGTTTGACCCTTAAAGGATCTCTGAACCCCAAATTTGCCTGCAGGAAAAGATGGGTTGCAATATTGTGCATCCCCGAGAACCATAAATGCCCACATTAAATTCCTCTAGAAAAGATAATGGGCAAGAAACATCCTTCAGAGGTCAAAGCCAGGGACCACAGAGAGCAATGGACAGGGACAAGACCCAAGTGTCACACTGGCTAACTTATTTTCAATGTTTAGGGCAAGAAATTTCCGTAATTTCTGTAATTCAATCCTTATCATTATCATGGACTAATGATTCATTTATGTTTCCCATTACCTCCTTTTTAGAGGACAGTCTTAATTGTGGGCATCTGTTTGTAGTCTACCAGTTTGTATCTGGTTTGGCAGGAGGCAGAGAATTCATCTTTTATGTAGAGAATTCCTTGTAAGCCAAAGATCCTAGCTTTGAGTAACAAAAATTAACTCATTAGGCCATGTTACTGTCATGTCTCATTTGGAGAGTAAGGGCGTCAGGGAGAGTGAGGGAGTGAGAAAAAAATATGTTTGGGTGGCCAAACTGGTAAACCATGGAAGAAATTGCAAGTTCCCCTCCAATGCCCATTTCCCCCCTTTTCTTTCAAATAAGAGAGTTTCTGTGAGTTTAACTGATTTCATAGTAGCCGAGATAAATACTGCATTTTGCAATGTCCTTTGCAGGTAAGGGTGTCTATATAATTATGTTCTGGCTAATGGAATGTGAGTGACACGGTCACCTTCCTGACTCAGATTTAAGGAAAGGGATTATGATCTCCATTAATTTTTTTCTCACTCTTACTTCCTGGATGAAAGGTATGGTGGGAAATAGAACATGTATTTTATGCAAAGATATTAAAGCCATATGTAAAAAATGGCAGATCAACAATATACAAATCACACACACACACACACACACACACACACACACACAGTACCTTTGTCCTTGATACAACCACAGTAACAGCCCTGGACTGCTCATGATGAAACTGTTACTTGATAGACAGACTCATTTAAGCCACTGCTGCTTTTGGATCTTTGTTACAGCAACTGAGCTTGTAACATAACTAACAGAATTTAGTACCTGCATGGGTGCTGCTACACTGAATCCATAATACGTTTGCCATTGTCTTAATCTGTGTCCTAAGTGACTGTCTTATGCTACGTCTTAAGTGATACACCCTCTGCCAATCAAATTTTCTTCTGTAAGCCACTATCATATGAAAATTAAGTAGTCTTTATATCTCCTAAATATCTTTCGATATGAATCTCCTCAGCATCAACACTCAAACAGCTGGTCATTGTGCTAAATCCTTTATATGTACTATTTTATTTAATTTCCTCAAGACTTCATAATGAAGATCTCACTCACCTCATTTTACGAGTTATGTAAGATGTATGAGAAACCATCCCAATATCTACAGGGAAAGCTAGTCAGTGCACAGTCACACTCTACTTGATATGGGCTGACTCCAAAGCTTGCGTTCTTAATCAGTACACCATCATATGCTAGGATATTTTACTTCTCACCTAAATATCACACTGCAAGTAAAAATAAACTTATACTTAGCTACTAACTCAAAGATTTCTTCTTTTCCACTTATAGGAAAGTAAAGTGACCTATTGAAGTTGGCTTGTTCTATCCAAAAACTCTCCAGTGAATCCTTGTTGTCCTCAGGAGTGCATTTTTAGCCATATCCATTTATAGTTCCAACTCACTACAGCATTTTCCTGAAGATATTGATTGCAGAAACAAAGACAAAATAAAGATAATGATAATAAAAATCCATGAATTTCATTTATTATCTCAGCAACTAGAGCAATAGGGGAACGAAATGAGCAGTGAATAAGGATCATGTGCTGCCTCACAGAAGCAGATGGATGACCATCTGTGAGAAGTATTACAAGAGGAATTCTGTCCCACAGTGATGAGTTGGACTCCATAATTTCTAGGGACTGAGGGTCATTTCAAGTCCTTACATTTCATGATATCTTTCTCTCTATAGACACAAAGACACATAGATACTACATAGACAGGTTTGAGCTGTGGGTCCCTATGATGGTGGTTATCATCCAGGTAATCCACAACTTCAGTTTTAACTACGTGAGGGCCATAGGTCAAATCCCTGGGCTCTTGTGAGGCAGAGATTTCAACTGGGATCCTACTTAAAACTGAAAACCCCAAAGCCTGTACCCAGAATGAAACATTAAAATAAGCAAAATATTTTTTATTATTCTAAAGAGACAATTTAAAATCATTGTTCACCTCTGTGTGGGCTCCAGGTAGAAAAGAATTCTCAGAAGTAAATGTAATCAAAACCTGTACTTTATTTGAGATTTGGTTTGAATTTCCACTGCCTCATGGTCTAGAAACTTCAAAGTTGTCTTAGTTATGTAATATAATGAGGAAATCCAAATAAAGAAGATAAAAAAAATCATTGATAGTGATGTTCCTGTATCCAAACCAACAAGGGGATATAGTGAAAATAAGTCTTGCCAAAAACTCTTACACTTTTTAATTACTATTATTCTTTAAATTCAGATATGGTTGACTAATAGCATTATATTAGTTTAAGCTATGCAAAGTAATTATTCGATATTTGTTTATGTATTGCAAAATTATCACCACAATAAAGCTAGCTGATATCTGTCACCATACATAGTTACAAAACAATTATTAATTATTAAGCACTCAAATAATGAACTGACCAGAAGCAGTTCTGTGTCCTACTGAATAAGTCAAGAGTGACGCAAGTGCAAACATTTTCACGTTAGCAAAATTGAAAATACGGGATTCACCGCTAGTCATTAAAACTCAAATAAAAGTTGCATCTCTGAAAGAAGAAATTGGAAACCTGAGGGAGAGAAGATGAAAGAAGCATTTAATTTTTTAAAAATACCAAATGTGTTAGCAAGTATTTTTTAGAAATTAAAAACATTCAAATTCATAATAAGGTCTTTTTGGGGATTTCAAAAACCTGTTAAAATAAAATAACCAGAACAATAGCATGTAACTGGAGAGGAGGTACTCGATGTTAAAGCAATCAGCCTCCTATATTATTTAGCAGTTTTTATTTACTAACTTCAGAACTTTCGAATGCAATGACGCATGATACAGCATTAAAGGAAATTATTGAAAGTATATCTTTAAATACATATCTTTTAAGATAGGGGGAAGGTAATAAGAACTTTAAAATACAACTAGAAGAAAAGAGTAAAAAAGAAGGCTTTTTCCATATAAACAAAAGATAAAGCATAGTAAATACAAAACACACACAAATAAAAAAATAAATTAAACAAATTCAAATATAAAAACAGCCATATTATACTTTTGCTTCTGGTTATAATGGAGTAGCTTGAAGCAATCAAACCATCCTGAAAACAATTAGGAAAACGTTTAGACTACATTTAAGGACATAAGAGAGCCTCTGGAGAAACCAGGACTGGAGAGGCCAAGGGCAAAGGGCCAGGCCAGCCTGGGGAGGTGAGTTGAGGTTCTGCAGGCACTTTCCCATCCTGCATGCAGGACCGAGGCTGAGAATACGGGCCCTTTGTGGGCAGAGGGAGGCTGCTCAAGGAGAAGAAAGCCACTGAGCTCTTTTGGTGGCCTCCAAAAGAATTAGGGAGACAGAATTAGAGACTGATGAACATGAGCTCAGTAAGAAGAGTGAGATGAAAAACTGAGCCTCATACAGGCTTGCTTTCAAAAAGACATTTATTAAGCTCTGAAAACGCCTGGGCAGAAGCAGAAATGTTTAACAACCTCACAAGAATTACATGAGATGTCCTGCAGTCTTGCCATGCTGGGTAGACAAGGATCAGAGTTCAGAATGTGCAAAAGGGAGGGGCTCAGTGGACACACCGGGATCTCAGCTGGACCCCCCTGGAGTGGGGGAGCGTCAGCGGCTGAGACGCACCAAAACCGAAAACAGGATTTCACTCCAAAATTTATACTCAATAAATAGTGCTAGAAAAGTAATTCATTTATACAAGAAAAAACAAACAAAATAACTTGTTCTGATCCCTTCCATACACTATAAAGAAAATAAATTTGAAATGAATTAATAATGTTATTTATTACACAATTAAAATGTATCATCGACAAAAGCCGTTAAGGAAACACAAACATCACACAAGGTAAACATATTTACAGGCAAATAGTGAACACATTTAGCAGCCATGACAACATATACTGAAGTGCCCACGGGCCTGCTAAATCCTGACAACTACATTTCCTTAGCTAATTCTCAGATCCTGCCAGTGTGACACTGTCTTTGTCTGTCAATGTTCCACCATTTTTCATGACACTCTTCAAGATCTTATATAAAGTTTCTCAATTCTGAATAGGGATTAGAAACTGTTAACTTATTTGTTTTCCTTATTGTAATTATTTCAATTAAAATCTAGTTCATGAATTCAATGAGTTAAATGAATATGATTTATTTTATACTATAAAATTGACAGAAAAATCTTTTAGAAGCATATTTATGGATCTATAGATCCATAATGTTGGTTGATGTCTATTCAAGAAAGCTAAAAGCATTTTAAAGTAAATTATATTACATACATATGTATTTATATAAATTAGTCTAATACATATTGAAAAATCATTAAATATTTAAAAAGCCCATGTTTTTAATAAATCATATATAGTTATCGACTATATTTATAAATTATAAATTAATTCAAACTTATTTATTCAAAACATGGATTTTTTTGAAAAATATTTTGATTTTCTTAATTTATATGCTATTTTATCATTTCTACACACAATTACTTGATCTAGTCTAGACACGTTATTGAATCTCTGCATAGATGATATCATATTTCTTTACAATGGAACAATTCCTCTCCCCAAGTGCTATGACCAAAATAATCTATTGAACATCCATCAAGCTGGGATAACACTGCCATCTACTGGATAGGCTTATCAAATTCAACAAAGCGTGAGGGCAGTACGTGGGCACGTCCTTAACTCTGTAAGGGAGAGCACAGCTCCTGCTAAACACTATTTCCTAGCCTATAGCTATACTCCTTACATGATCTAAGACATCAATGAATGATTAAAGGCAGCCTTAGGAGGCAGAATATTTGGGCAGTAAGAATTCTTCTTAGATTTGATATCCACAACAAATCAAAAGCCCTTTGACGTTTGGCTGTCACAAACATGGTCCTTTTTCAGAGTAAGGAGTTACTACAAGGAGATAATTATTGTTAGGACTTTTACCTAAAAGAGTACAGAAATGAAAACTATCAAAGTTATATAAAGACATCATAGGTCAAATGCCAGTGTCTTCTATTCTTAACCAAAGGAGATGTTGCTATGATGTTTATAAGCAACATTTTGGTTGCCATAAACAGAACGAAACTTTAGAACATTTTTTTATTTCATCCTCCAGATTCAAGGAAATACATCTTGGCTAAAAAGCTAGAGCAACTGGTCATAAAGAGAAAACAGTTTGAAAAGATGGAAGGAATTTTTTTAAAAGTTTGATGAACATGATTTTGGTCGGTAAGTATCAACTTATTGGAAATTACAGAAAAATAAATTAATGACAACTGACAAATTACTGAAAAAAGATAATTACAAGAGAATATAAATCCTTCAACAGGTGAAGAAAATTCCAATCTATAAACAGGAAATTCAAGTTATTTATTGCTCAGATTGATAATAAAACCTCTTTTAAACTGAACACTAACATAAATCTATGAGCAAAAGCAAAAGATGTTAATACAAAGTGTAATTTCATTGAAATATTTTTATTTCAAATACTCAAAAATTGTATAAGCATCCAAACTATGCAGAATAGAGATGAGTGAAAAACACAGGAAATGCAAAACAGACTGGAGACATTAAAGGCCATTTATAATGCAGCTACAACTAAAGAGCTTTGATGATGTGGTAGGTGAGGAGTTACACAAAGAAGAATCAAAATTCAAGAATTCTCTACTCAGCCAAAACACCTGTCATGCACTAAGCAAATAGATTTCCCTGACTCATAGTAGGTGCTTACAAATTATTCATTGATTAAAGTCATTAAATCAAGACTTTAGTAACTCTATCATTCAGCTACCTGCCTGAATAAATTAACATAAATATAATCTCTCTTTGAATGAAAAATGAATCAAAATGCAAACTGAAGAAAGAGGAAAAGAATGTAAAAAAGCTTAGTTTTGGCAATAAAGCCAGCTAAATGTAGTAAGTAACTACACAACTACTATAGTAAGCTGATAATATATTCTAAAAATAAAAAGTAATCAATTATAAATCATTTTTGAAACAGAAGATAGATTATAAAAACAAAGTTAATATTTACCAGCACCTAAATATCTCACATTTTATTTTGAAAAACCAGTTGGGGATTTTTAAAAATCCATATGGGGACTATCTGAAGAATTTTAGTATTCATGTTTTACAGACAGAGTCAGTGGATTACTCTTTCATCCTTCATACTGTCAATAACAACAACAAAAATAGTTTCTGTTGGGGGGGTGGTTCTGGTTCATTGAAAACGCTCAAAGCATTGATTACAATGGTAACTCATTTTCTCCCACTGTCTCTTTGGATTTGTATTGAAGGGTGTGTTTGTTTTTTTCCTGCTCTGGTATGGAAAGTTGGACAGGTGTCCTTAAATTTTATGATTACTTTTAGGTAATTAAAAGTAGTACAAGCACTTAAGATCATAAAATATATTTCTAATCCAAGAACTTAAAATGTCTAATACCAGGTAAAAATCAAACAACCCAATATGATCTAAAGTTGAAACTTTTTCCTCATTCATATAAACCATTCTCAAGAAAGTAGGGTTATGACCAAGTTGCTCTCTTTCTTTCTCCTACATAACGCTGCTTCTTCTCCCCCAGAAAAGTAACCATGGTATTTGACAATGTTGAGATTGGACCCAGGGATAAAAGGTGCAAAGGAAGAGGATCAGGAAAAATCTCACTTAAGAAATCTCACCGTGATGCACACAATCTCAGATTTAGCAGATGACTAACTGGTTGTGTTGTCTTGAGAAAAATGTCTCCTTCTGGGGATCTCACACTTGCAGTTTCCAGTGCAACAAATTCCCGCTGGATATTCCTTCAGGTCTCAGCCCCCAGGAATCGTTTCAGATTCTCTTTGCAGAGCTCTATTGCCCTTGCTTGGGCAAAACCTAAAGTAACGACTTTCTGGCCACCAGTCTTGAGCTGATTCATGGGCCCCCAAAGAGATACACTGACGTACTTTCCCTGGCAAACTGTGGAGACGTAAACTACCAGAGATCCACCTTTATTCTGCTCCAATAAACCACTTCATCAGTCCCTCGCCCTTTCATATTTGTAAATCAGACAGCAGCTCAAGGTGTCTCCTCAAGTGTAGAGAAACACAAGTTATGCACTCCACGTGGTCTCCTTAGAGCCTCTTTTTGTTCATTTGGGGTTGGAAAATACCACCACCATCACTGCTCCCTGCCCACTCACTCACAGCACACACCACAAGCCCCAAGGATGCTTGCAAATCTCCAAATCTCAACCCAGGTGGTCTCTCAGTGTGAGTAGGATGAGGAGTTAGAGGGTCATTCATACAGGTGTGCTTTTGAAATTACAACCAAGCATACCACTTTAAATTTGCATCTAATTTGTTTCAGCAAATTTTTACTTTTAAAAATGAGTATATATGCCACAAGATGGAATGCAGAATACACCCATGGTAAGATGGACTCTTAATAATTCTAGAATTTTTAAATTGAATAAATCGATCTCAGTTCACCAGAGCGAAGAGGGTAATGAACAAAACCTGTCTTAGAGTAGAAAACGAAAAATAATACTGCATTAATAACGATTGTAATAACATAAAAACAGCAAGTATTGTTTTTTTAAAAAGATGAGTTATAGGACCAAGCATGTCATGCATCTCTCCCTTCATTTTACTTCACTCTGTCCTCTTTGCCAATTCTCAGACATATCAGCCATGCACTAGTTATTTTTTTGTTTTGTTTTGTTTTGTTTTGTTTTTGTTTTTGTTTTTTTGACTGGAACAAATAAAAGCTGCACTTTTTTGAAGGCTTTACTCAGATGTTGTCTGTTCTATGAGGTATAGTACCACCCTCTTTGAAATTTCAAGCAGACTTCATCCCCTACACTCCCAATTCCCTTCACCATGATCTGTTCAATTTATTATTTTCAGGACTTAGCCTACTAACAAAATGCATCGTTTACTGACTATTATGTTAATTATCTTTTATTAAAATATAGTTGATTTACAATGTTGTGTTAGTTTCTGCCATTTGCAGCAACATGGATGGACCTAAAGATTCTCATACTAAGTGAAGTATGTTAAATTTTTAGGGTGTGATTCTTACAACTAAAACGTAAGAGCTGTATGGCAGAGACTCTTGGTAAATTTGCTCATGGATGTCTTCATTGTGGTTAAAGTTGTAATTGCCATCTAACAGATAATATTTGTTTGTTTGATTGTTTCTTTTTTGAATGGATGTAAAATAGAAAGATACCTGGCAATCAATTTATATTATTGTCCCCTTGATATATGCCATATAAGCAGCAATATTTACTGAAACTCAAAGTACATAAAAATTTTTTTTTAAGTAGATGTTGTTTCTTTGGAGCAGTTCTAGGTTCACAGAAATATTGAGCAGAAGGTGTAGAGATTTCCCATATACCTCCTGCCCCGACGCATGCCTACTTTCCTTCATATCAATATCCCTCACAGCAGTGGTACATTTGTTACAACTGATGAAATCTACATAGACACATCGTTACTAGCTAACGTCCATAGTTTACATTAGGGTTCACTCCTGGTGTTGAGCATTCTAGGGCTTTGGACAAATGCATAATGACATGTATCCATCATTCTAGTGCCATACAGAGTCGTTTTACTGCCATAAAAATCCTCTGTGCTCTGCCTATTTATTGCCCCCTCCCTCTCTCCTAACGCCTGGTAACCACTGATCTTTTTACTATTTCTATAGTTTTACCTTTTCCAGTATGTCATATAGTTGGAATTACACAGTATGTAGCCTTTTCAGTTTGGCTTCTTTCACTTAGTAGTTTGCATTTAAATTTCCTTCATGTCTTCTCATGGCATGATAGCTTCTTTCTTTTTAGACTGAATAATATTCCATTGTCTGAGGTACCAGTCAGAAAATCCCTTTTTATCCAGTGATAATATCTTTTTATCTACTTTGTGTTCATTCACTCCTTAATTTAAATTAATAAGTAGGTGCTTATAACACTAAAATATATATAACACCAAAATTTACATCTACTGTGTAAACCTTTTTTTTTTTTTTTACTATCTTACATATTTTTTTTAAAAAGTCCATGTGGATTTTCCAAAAGGTAGTCTAATGCACTTCTAATAATCAATTAAAAATGTTCTACTTGATGTCAGACCACTTCCTCTTGTTTCCCTAACTCGACAAATAGCACACAAGAAGAAAGAAAAAAATGCCACCTGCAAGAGCATTAACCATGACCTCTGTCTCCCACGCTCCCCATAATAAATAATTTACTGAATTTACATAATAAATAATTTAATTTTACTAAATTAAAATTACTGTCAATTTTGGATCCTCACTATTGCTAGCACCTAACTACTTGGTTCTGGATTCTTTAACACTTAGTTTATGTCATCGTCACTAATAAAGTAGATTAATACTATACTTTTCCAGCTAATACCTCTTCTCTAACTTATTCACTTCTCCAGAGCTACAGCAATCTTGGAAATACACAACACTGGTATTTATGAATTATTGTACTTCTTTTGGGCCATATTCATCCTCTTAATAAAAAATACAAATCTCTTGGCAAAGTTGACAAGACACAGCCAGAGCTGACTCCTGCTCACCTGTCCAGCCTTGTTTCTGCACACACTACCTCCTCCCATAATATTCTCAGGCCAGACTGAATGTCTTTCAGTTTCTAGTTCTCCTCTTTTAGAGTTTTTGCATGCGCTGTTTCCACTGCCTGGCATGTATTTCCTTCTTCCCAACAAACAAACTCGCTAAGAACTGCTCATCATTCATGTCTTAATGTGGAGGCTGTTTTTTTTAAGGAGTCTTCCCTGGTCTTCCTTTGATTGTACTGGATGGTAATTAGCAGTGTTTATTAATGAGTGTTCCCGTGAACACCTGTGGAAGAGACAAGACGAAAGTCAGACAGAAGGAGGAATCAAGCCGTAATATAATCTCAAGAGACTCCTGAGTCTACTAGTTGGTTGTCTGAAAATAGAATGACTGTGAGAATTGCCTGAGTTGAGGTGACTGAGACCTGGGACTTTATCCCCCTGCATTGATCAGCCACTGGATGCCAGACATCCCAGGCAAGGGGACTGAGCGAGGCAGCTCTCCTCAGCTGACTCCCTCCCCTAACCCAGGCTGACAGCCGAGACAGCAATCCCAGCGGCTGGCATAATAAGTGTTCTTATCCCAACTTTACAGATGAAGAAATTTTGGGACAAATATGTTGAGAAACTCAGCCTGTTTACACAGCAAAATTGTTGGACCGAGGATTCAAACTAAGGAACCTGGTCTCTTATTTCATAACATACACAAAATGAATTCCTGATGGATTACAGCTATAAATATAAAAAGTAAAACAATAACGCTTTAAAATAAAATATAAGAAAACAAATTAATGTACTTGGAGTATTCCAATATTTTTAAAAATAGGACTTTAAAGCAATAATCACAGGAAATATTTGATAATTTGAACTATATTATAAAAGACATCATCAAAAAGAAACATTAAATGACTAAAAAGACAAGCCACAGACATAATATTTAAAATAAATAGATTAACAAAGTCCTTGAATCCAGGATAGAAATAAAATTGTTAAGAAAATATTGAAGAATCATTTTTTTTTTAAACTGACCAAAGATTTGAACAGGTTTTTCACAGAAAGGAAATCCAAATGGTTTATCAGCATCTTCAAAAAGCTCCACTTTCACAGTTATCAGTAAAATGCAAAATAAAACTGCATTGAAATGCCATAATATGCCCCTCCAGAATAGCAGAAATGAAAACAAAAGCAAAAAAAGCAGAAATAAAATAAATAAGACATGGTAAGAGTGTAGAGCCACTGCAAATCTCATACACTACTGGTAGAGCTAGAATAACAGCTATCACTACTTGTAATTCCATCAGTTAGTTTTGCCTCTTTGTAAATTTTATAATATTGGCGGCATGGGAAAGTAATACTGGAAAAGAACACAGGTAGAGACCCACAGATGCTGGTAATTTGCGGGTTCTTGACCTAGGTGCTGGTTACAAGGGTTGCTTCAATTTATGAGAATTCACGAAGCTGTGCACTTATAATTTGTGCACTTTTCTAAGTGTACTTCAGTTGTGAATTTCAGTTCAATGGAAAAGTAATCACAAACAGTCTAGCTCCAAGGTTCATGATTTTAAGGACAAAGTCCATTTGTCATTTTATATATTGTTGGTAGGAAGCCAAATTGTTGTAACTGCTTTGTATCACAAGGTAAAATCATATGATAAAGTTGAAGCTTCAAATATGATGCGTTAGTTTTGTTCCTAGGTGTGCATCTGAGAAAAATTCTTGAACGTATCCAACAAATGACATGCAGAAGAATGCCCAGATCTGCATTATTTGTTAAAAGGAAGAAAAGAAGAAGATTAAAGATAGAAAATATGCCAACTATTTATCAAGTCAACAAGTAAATAAATTGTGCTATGTTAACATATTATATATTTGTGTTATACATCAGTGAACACAAACTACAGTCACCCACAACAATGTGGATTAATTTTAGCAATAAAATGTTGACTAAAAATTAAGTCCCAGAAGATTACACAAAGTATAACAATCTCCAAAACAATAAAAACTAAACAGTATAATATTTAGGCTTGTGTATAAGTACAACTAATTTTTTAAAATGCAAAGTTGTGATGCACATTAATTCTAGGTAGAGATTGTTGTACCTGCAGGGGAGGCAAGGATGTAGCTCATGAAAGGAGCACGTGGCAGATAAAACATACCCGTAGTGGTCTAGTGTGTGAGTTACAGTGTGGATTTACAATCGTTCATTTTCAGTTGTTTGTCTTACATTATGTTTATAACTTTGTATATGTTTCATATATTTCTGTATATGTTTAATATTAAATTTTGAAGATGTTGAAATTTAAAAAAATAGAACGTCCCAAAACAGCTTGAGCTGTGATGGGAAAGAGAGAGATAAAATAAGAAAAGATGGAAAATAGACTCTTAAGGAGACCTGTCTGCAATAAAGAGTCAGTAGAAAGAAAAAATAACAAGAGTCTCTTACGTAAGAGTGGGAGTAATTGTCAGAGGGAGATTTGTCAGAGGGATCTATTAAGAATCTCCCCCGAGCTGGACCAGGTGGGCACATTAGATTCCTTCTTCCCTAAGCTCCACTGCAGGCTCCTCTTACTGGTCTGCAAATTATCCTCTCCCTCTTTTGTGCTATATTTGGATATGCACAGGTTAAGAAAAATAATAAGAACAAAAGTAAACTTAAAACCTTTCAGCATTGTAACTTTGTTTATAGGACCATGTTCTCTACTTGTCAGATGATTCTTTCTACCATGGTATTCTTAATATCTAGCATAATCATTGACATGCTGCAGGTTTTTAAAAACCAGTTAAGCTGATGAATTTATAGAAACAAAGAGTAGAATGATGACTGCAATGGGCTGGGAGGCTGGGGGAAATAGGGAGTGGTTGGTAAAAGGCTACAAACTTTGTTACAACATGAGTAAAGTCTGAGGATCTAATGTATAACAAGGTGACTATAAATTTGTTAAACAAATAGAATTGAAATGTTTTCAGCACCCCCTCCCCAAAAAAGGGCAAATATAGGAGATGATGGTTGTGTTAATTAACTTAATGGGGAAATCCTTTCCTTATGTATATGTATATCAAATTATCATGTCGTACATTTTAAATATCTTACAATTTTACTTGTTGATTGTACCTCAAAAAAATTGGAAAAAATTCTACTCAACTGATACAGTTTAACTGATAAATCTCATGTATATCATTGATTTGAACCATAAAAAATTATCATGTTCAATAATTTTTGATCCACGAAGTGCCAATTTTATATGAATCACCCTGTTATTAAGAGAATAGCATCTCTTCCTAAAAGAGTTGTTTTGCTTCCAAGGCAACGATTCCAGTTCTGTTACAATGAAGGGGAGATGATGATACTGTGACGATATTGAGTTATCACTGGAAGAAAGAGTGTACGAGGTTGAAAATATAAGCTGTAGGACTATATTACATCTTGGAATATCACAGATTCAAACACAATCTTGAACTCTTAACACTTGGCTATTATTGATATTCCTTCTTAGAGGGGAATTTTTTGGTATAGACTATGAATAGATTACCAAGATCTGACCAGAAGGTACATAATAAAGTAAAAAAAGTCAAGTTAATATTTGAAGCATAATTTACTTGAAGAAATTATAGAAACATAAGGTTACTTCATTAATACACAGGCATAATTTCAAAACAAAGAACCCTTAGATTTGTGTTCAAACTTTTACATTTTTACTATTAAACTATGAAAAGACAGATCAATTGCCCAATCAATAATTAAATGGATACAGAAATGAGTCTGTCTTTTATTGCAAAAATATTACGTGATATAGGCACTAAAACTAAAATCTATACGTACAAAGGCATTTTATTTTTGGATCTCTATGACACTAACTCTTAAGTAAAGTGACTGATGTAACAGAAGTAAACGCAACTTAATGGGTGTTTTCTTTGGTTTAATAAATCAAGTTATAATGAAATAGAGTGACTTTCTTAAATATTTTCCTCTTCTTCAGATGTCATTGAATATTTAACTTTTATTTCGCGTAGAATTCAAGTCACCATCCAGTGTTTGTGAAACGAAATTGAAATTTTTCCACAAAGATATGTAGTTTAGTAGCAGTACAACTGAATTCTGATTAACAATCAACTACCAAGCCAGGGACTCTAGCCACATATCAACTTTGATGTTTGTAATTGCAAGGTTTATACCTAAATAGCTCCTTAATGATCTGTGACCTCAGCTTCAAAAGAGAAAATATTTCATTGATTATTGACTTCTAGTGCTCATGAAATTTTCATAGATTCATGAATTATGACACCTTAGATCAAACTCTGCTTATTCTTCTATGAGATTGGTGCTACATCTGAAGTTTATTCAGTAAGTGCACATAGCGCTTGGCATTCAGATTTAGGTAAACTGATCATTTCTCTCTGGTTATACTCGCTTGATTCCCTGCTATAGAGTTAGGGATTTCACTTAAGTCATGATGGTAGGTAGTAAGATACTCTGTATTGTGTGGGTTTTTTTGTTTTTGTTTTTGTTTTTTTTTTACCTTTCTATTACACTAGAGATTTTCTTTTCAATTCCTTTTTAAGTCAAGTTTCAACCCCACAAGTCAGTGTTTGAGTGATTTTTTTCCACTTCTAATTTATCTTTTGTCCAAATCAATGATCCATGATCAGGAAGTTCTGTCAGGAGTTCTTTTCAAACTTTGGGAACTACATCAGATCTCTATGGAAATGTTGTACTAAAAGGGCAACAAAAATTAGATTCCTCTCTCTTTCTCTATACTCTTTTTTTAATTGAAGAATGGTCAGTTTACGGTGTTGTGTCAGTTTCTGGTGTACAGCATGTTTCCGTCATACATATACGTACAGACACTCTTCATCATATTCTTTTTCACTATAGGTTACTACAAGATATTGAATATAGTTCCCTGTGCTACACAGTAGAAACTTACTATTTATCTATTTTATATATAGTAGTTAGTATATGCAAATCTTGAACTCCTAATTTATCCCCTCCCACCCCCTTTCCTGACTGGTAACCATATGTTTGTTTTCTATGTCTGTGAGCCTGTTTCTGTTTTATAAATAAGTTCATTTGTGTCACTTTTTTTAGATTCCATATGTAAGTGATATATGATATTCTTCTTTCTCTTTCTGGCTTACTGCTTATATACATGGATTGTGAATTTTCATGGGCTTTAAAAATGTTCACTATAACTTCAAATATTCTGTCTCACTCTCTTCTCCTTCTAGAAATCCAATTATATTATTTAAACTTATTACCTGTATCTCTCATGGTTTTTCTGCTTTATTCTCCATTTCTTATTTGTTTTTATCTGTGCACTTCAGTTTAGATGTTTCTATTGACCTAGCTTTTCACTTATTAATCTTGTCCTCTGTTGGTCAACCCATCTATTGAATTGTTGATTTCAGTTATTATCTTTCATTTCTAGAATTTCTGTTTGATTCTTTTTACAGATTCCAATACTCTGATGGAATGTCTCATCTTTTTTTCCTAAATAAATCATTTCTAATTATTTATCAGTGGACCCCTATATCTAGATTGTCTGTGGTCCTTTTTTGTCTTTTTTTTTTTTTTTTTTTTTTGTCTTGGGTTTTTTATTTATTTATTTTTGGTCACACAGTCCTATCTCGGGGCTTGCCAATTCATTTTTAACTAAGTGTTGGGAATTGTGCATTTAAAATTTTTTTGAGGCTACAGATGTTATTATTCTATCTCAAAGAGAGTTTATAATTTCTTAAGATGGTCATATAAAATGGAGACTGATTATCTGATCATCCTAATTTAATCAGAAATAAAACTAAATCCAGACTGTGTCTCAGTTGTGACTGAGCACTAGTCACCTCTCCCCATCCTCGGGTCCAGACCTCCAGGGCTTTTATGGAGCATGACGTACTTATGGAGTTCTGTCCCTGGGAGTTCTGAATCCTGTTCCTTATCTCAGCACTGAAGCCTCCCAGAAATCTCTCTCCTTATCATGGTCTTTCTGATTCATTTTTTTCAGCTTCCACTCCATACAAGTTCATAATTCAGAAAACAAACCAAAACAAAAATTTTTGAGGGAAAGTATTCTTATGGCCTCTAAAGTACTAAATTTCTTATTTGGCTCAATACATTTTATAGCCAGATAATATATATAAAAATAACCAGAAGGAGAAGGAGAAAGAGAAGAGGGCAGCAGCACCTGGCTTCTGTCTATCAGCAGGGGTCCCTGACCTAGACAGAGCAAGTGTTCTTGAACTCTTGCCTGTCCTAGGAATCAGCAAACACCCCAGGGGAAAGTGGCTTCCCATTGTCCGTGCCCATCTCTGCTTTCTAAACTCTTGGACTGTCTTCTTTCAGCAGTACCCTGAGGTCTTCAAACTGATGATTTTTACTTTTGATACAACTTCTGTAGTTGCTTTTGGTGGAAGAATTGACCTACCATTTCTCTAACTTTGATATTTCTCCAACTTTCTTGGAAAGTCCCCCAAGATTTTGTTTTTACAAAGAAATGTCCTATACACAGGAAAAAATATAAAGAGAGTGAATAAAGAAGACCTGAATCTGTTAGAATATTTCTGTCATGGTATTAAAACAAGTAAAATGTAATTATATTATTAATGTTAAATATATTTCTAAGTCATATTATTTTTCTGTGAAGTAAAGCAGGCAATGAACTAATTCAAAAGCCAGTAAATAAAATAAATAGCAATGAACTACTTCAAGTGGTAAAATATTTATAAACACTGCTAACAAAATACAAGCTAATTCAAATTATAAACTGCAGAGGTACATATTTGAATCTTCTATATTAGCTTAAAAAATCATGGACATTGATAACATGATCTTTCTGGGAGTAATTTCTAATAGTTTCAAGAGACAAAATTATCAATTTTTTTTATCAGTAAAGTCCTGTCACTTTGACATCTCCATTTGATTTAATGTAACAATTTGAATTATGTAAAAAATGGAAAGAGAAGAAATCACCATTTAAAGGTAAGTATATGAATTCAAAAGAAAAAATAAAATATTTTGGAACACTTGCTCAGATATAATGACATTTTTAGAAGATTCACAAAAGGTTTCAGTGTATATTTTGAATTGTATATTATTGTTGTTCAATATTATATTCATAATGTCTAACAAAGTATTGAGCTTAGCATATGGTACTCAGAAATACTATACTTTTTGTTTTTAATCTGAACAAATGTTAATATGAAGATTTTTTTTCGAAATAATTCTTAGAGCTCTTTATTGGGTTCATGATATTTTAAAAATCTGTTTTATTAGAAAGAAGAGTTGTTGAATTTTTCCTGTTATAAAGTTTTATGGCTCATTTTTGAAAATGAAAATGTATCATTATAGTAGAAAGGAAGACTTTATAAGCTAAATTATTTATTACTCCATGTATTTTTTCCCTGCCAATCATTTTTTGGCCTGAATTTTAAAATAATTATTCTACTACAAAGGCAGCTACACAAACTTTACTGTTTTTTTTTAAAAGAAACTTTGTATTAAAATTAAAAGTTTTTGAGTTTTCTAACACCATTACATTAATTCAATATTAGTTTCACGCCCTGAATTTTGTAGTTTCTATTCTATAACTTAATACTTTCATTTTGCATGGTTTTTTTTAGTAATTAGCTTTTAAATTTCATTAAGGACTAACATTTCTCTAAGAGAAAATTAAGAATGCATTATAAAAAACCCTGATTTAAAAAAATTTATGATAAAAATTAGTAAAGCAAAGTTTTGCAAAATAAACAAAGTCTACATTTCTAAAATCAAGTGTTTCAGAAAAATTATGAGAAAAGATATTACTTAATTCTACTTTAGTAAATAATAGATAACAGAAAATAAGAAAGGGTAATCATCTGTTATTCTTATCACTCAGATGTTTATTTTTTACTTTTAATGGATTATCTAGTTCTACAAAAGAATCACATTATTTAATATTTTTTATTATCAAAAGAATGACCACTGTGCAGAATAAAGTGACAGACAATATATTTCTCAAAATGACAATTTATGCTATAAGAACAGAAATGAACTATTAATGTTTAAATGTGAACCTGTGCATACTAAATTTATAAACACTTGGGCACACACAATGAATGAATATGAACAGTCTTGATTTGTTATTAAAAAAATACCTTGTAAGCAAGAACGTAATTATTCAGATGCGTTTATAGGTAAGTATATATGTATATGGGAAGGGAAATTTACCCTAGTATGGAAGTAATATAATTCACCAGTTTTTTCACTGCTGTTTAAAGAAAACATTTAAAGTTGTAACCATAGAGTGTGTGTAATAAATTTATAGCTTAATCGGGTACCATCAAATAAAAAGGAAGCCAAGAAAAGTTTGTTTTTATAGTAAAGAAAAACAGTGACATGTTTGAAAACTAGGTTTATATTATTTTCTATTCCATGTTATAAGCAGGGTGCTCTGATTTTCTGTGGTTTCCTTCTGAAATTCCTCCTTGTTTTGACTAGAAGACAACATTTAATTTGAAGGTAAAAAGAGCTTATTTAATGAACTATACTGTTTCCTAAAATATACATTTGTTTTGGGTTTCATTTACTCTCCAGTAAGTATACTTCCTTTTCTGCTCTAAGTTCCAATGATATCACATTCAGATAGAAAAACTCAACATTAATGATTCAGTACTCTATGAAAAATATTTGGGTAAAAATATAAATTCAAATGATCTGGTGGGAGAAGGAAAAATAATATGTTCTATTGTGTTCATTCTAACAGTTTCCTGTGAAATACTTAATAATGAAATGTATTAGGGTTCTCAGAGAAACAGAACCAAAAGCAGATAGATAGATGATAGATAGATAGATGATAGATAGATAGATAGATAGATAGATAGATAGATAGATAGATAAATAGACAGATTATAGGTATAGATATAGATGTAAATAAGAGGAGGTTTATTTAGGAATTGGCTCACAGGATCATAGAAGCCGAGAAGTCCTGTGATCTGTTGTCTGCAAGCTCGAGAACCAGGAGAGACTGTAGTTTAATTCAGTCTGGGACTGAAAGCCCGAGAACCAGCAGCACCAAAGTCGAGGGTAGAAAGTGGATGTCTCAACTCAAGCAGAGAGAGCCTACTCAGTCCCTCAGTGGGCTGGCTGAAGCCCACTTGCTTTGGTGAAGGCAAACTTCTTTACTCAGCTTACAGTTTCAAGTGCTAACCTTTCAAAGAAACCCTCACAGACACACCCAGCAATAATGTCTTACCAGCTATCTGGTATCCCTCAGATGTGTCTATTCTGTGCTTTGTAGTCAATCTTTTTCCAACTTCAGATTGAAACTCATTAAGAGGTGATGAAATTAAGTTAGTGGCCAAAACTAGATTATTTATTATTAATTTTTTAAAATTCAGTTAGAGAAGCTAGAAATAAAGGCTTGGATTATTGTTTCCAACTACTGGACAGTCAGAATAAGTGTTTTATAATCCTTATCTGACTCAATAACCCTATCTTTTTTCTATCCTTCAGACCCTAGTCTTGGATAAAGGTTTAGACATCATCACTGTGGGACAAAAGGCAATTATATCACAAAGCATTCTAGATATTTATAAGGAAGTGGAAAATCTACTAAGTGAAAATTATCTCTCTGAGAAATTTCCTAACATTACCTTTTATCTGACATCTTCAGTCCTTCTTCAGGAATTGCCCTAGACTGAGAGATATTACCTTGAACAAGGTTATACCCACTCCCTGGGCAGCCTATATCCAAAGACTGGCTAATAAAGGGATATAAAATTCCACCAACCTTGTCTCAATTGCAACAACTTTCAAGGTACATTCCAACTTCCTGCAGGATTAATTGGATTCTTTATTGGAACTACATCCCAGTTCAACTACCTTTATTCCCAATTCTCTGGAAATATTTCCAAATAGTATACAAATCTCAGAGTCTCTTTCTCTGGCATTTAGAGTAGAAGAGGTTTTTTTCTCTCCTGATTAGCGTGAAAATTGTCTTAGCAGGACAAGAAAAAGTGGAAAATCAAGCATGCAAAGGTTATTCCTATTATATGAATTCAGTATCTTTTAAGAGGACTCCAAGCCTTTTTTAATTTATTCATCAGATCTTTAATGATGATATGTCAGGTGCTTTACTAGACTTTGAGGAATGTGTTAACTGATATCACATTAAATTCATGTCCACACACCTTAAGTGGATCCTTGGTTCTCCTTGCAATTACAGTATATCACAGTACATCTCACTGGTCCACTCATTCTTCTACTTTCTTAGACCATTTCGTATTGTCTCCTCTGTCATCACATTTGATCAATCAGGAAATTCCTATCTTCAAGAAGTATACAGAATCCTACTAATTTTCACTATTACCACTTTTACGGACTGGGTTTGAGCTATCATCACCTCTCATTTGAATAATTACAGTCTCAAATATAGTCCATTCTGATGAAAGAAAAGAAAGAAAGAAAGAAAGAAAGAAAGAAAGAAAGAAAGAAAGAAAGAAAGAAAGAAAGAAAGAAAGAAAGAAAGAAAGAAAGAAAGAAAGAAAGAAAGAAAGAAAGAAAGAAAGAAAGAAAGAAAGAGAAAGAAAGGAAGGAAGAAAGGAAGAAAGGAAGAAAGGAAGAAGGAAGGAAGGAAGGAAGGAAGGAAGGAAAGAAGGAAAGGAAGAAGGAAAGAAGGAAGGAAAGAAGGAAGGAAAGAAGGAAAGAAAGAAGGAAAGAAAGAAAGAAGGAAAGAAAGAAAGAAAGAAAGAAAGAAAGAAAGAAAGAAAGAAAGAAAGAGAAAGAAAGAAAGAAAGAAAGAAAGAAAGAGAAAGAAAGAAAGAAAGAAAGAAAGAAAGAAAGAAAGAAAGAAAGAAAGAAAGAAAGAAAGAAAGAAAGAAAGAAAGAAAAAGAAAGAAAGAAAGGAAGGAAGGAAGAAAGAAAGGAAGGAAGGAAGAAAGAAAAGAAAAAAAAAAAAAACAGGCGAAGTAATCCTTTTAAAAGTAACTCAGACTTGGGGAGGGCATATCTTAGCATGCAAGAGGTCCTGGGTTCAATCTCCAGAACTTCCTCTAAGAATAAATAAATAAACCTAATTTCCTCCCCCCACCAAAAAGTAAATAAATAGAAAGTAACTCAGACATATTCCTCTGCTCTAAAAATTCCATTGGATCCCTATTTTAATAAAGGGCATGACAAATTCTTTAAAATACCCATATGCCCTTTACGATCTTCTCTATTCCCCTGTTATTACTACCCCTCTCCAGGTTCATCTCTTACCACCATTTCTCATTTCAGTCTGCACACAATGCCCGCCTTGCTTTTCCATCAACAGGCCAGGGACATTCTCGCCTTAGGGCTTTTGGACCAGTTCTTCCTGAAACGTACATTCCCTAAAATCGACATGGTAACTTCCTCCCAGATCCTATTCTTCAGCATATTTTGTTTGTTTTCTCATGTTACACATTAGCTTCTAAATATTCTAGCATTTCAGAATGTTTCTGTGTACAGACTGTCTTCCCTACTAGGTTATCTCCTCTAGGGAGTTTTTGTAATTTTTACTTACAAGTCCATCCCAAGAACCTAGAATAGGGCCTGTACCTTAGAAAGCACTCAATAAATACTGTGGAATAAATCACTGAAACAAAGAACTCATTACCTTATAAAAATTAACATTTCCATAAAGTCTCTTCATTCTCAAGGTTATCACGTAATATCTCGCATATACATAGAGGATTGTTGTTTACTAAATATATTACAATTGAACATTTTTAGACTATTCTTGATTTTAACCTAATACATTATACTACACGTGCTTATAAGACTGTCATGGCATTTAAACATAATCCATTTTTGTTAATGTCTTTAGATTAAAGGTGAAGATGTGGAATAATCAAAAAGCAATTTCTAAGATCAGAATAAACGTAAATATGAGTGCAATTACAAAGATTCATGAAAACTTAAAATACAGAATGAAGAAAAGCAATTCTAAAATATGTCAACAAATAAAAGAACTTTTCCCTCAGTGGAGGACAGTTTTCATTCAAAATCCTAAAATTTATTTTTATTTGAATGTTATTTAAGAAAGAAGAGCACTTTCCCTATAAAGGGTTCTTATGAGACATATAAATTATTTGAATTGAGTTTCCGTTTCCTGTTTTCTGGCAGGGCTAATGAAGCCACTAAGGCCAAGACCCCCTAAAGGGTGTTAAACGAGCAGGTCAAATGTAAACTTTCAGCAAGAACAGATCTCATGCATATTTCATATGTAAAAGAAAACTGTGAAGTAATCACTTGCCCTTTCCCTGATATTTCAGGCAGCAGGAAATAAAAAAGGGAAAAGCACAGAAGAGCCCCAGACAGCCCTTTGAAAGCACATCTGGTGAGGCTGGAAGAATGCTGCGGTTGTTGAAACTTGTTTACATATTTATAAGCTGAATGTTTCTCAAGATGGAACAAGTTACAAGATTCCACTTTTTTATTATTCAGATATTCAGTCTTTGGGGTCTAAACATTTCATACCTTGTAAAATAAATCAATCTAAAAACAAAAACAAAACACCTTGCAACTTCTTCAAAACTAGCTGTGAACATTTCCATGGCAAAGTATGATCACTGCCTATCTTGGTGCATACGTACCCTCAACCTTCAAATACCAGCACCCAAAGTAGAGATGTGCAGGAATTAAGAAAGTACCTACATTTTAGGCCTAACAAAGATCACTCTGGTAACCCAGGTGCATACCACAATATATATTTTTCTTTTGGGAAGGGCAGGTGGGAATTCTGTCCGCCTATAATTGGATGAGTGTGGTGCACTTGGTAAATACATGTTTAATTGAATGAAAATGAAAATGTGTATTTGGTATAAGCTTGATAACCAAAATGGAGTGATACTCCATGAGGAAATACTGAGAGAGAATCACTCTGTTCCTAAATATAGAACCAGTAAGCTGAGTCTCACCCAGACTAGTAGACATAAACATAGGAGGCACTGATTTCACATTGACCCAGTTTCAGTTTTTAAGAAGAGTTAATTTCAAGTGAAAACTTCATAAACCAAGATTGAAAGCTTAATTTATTTTTCAACTACAATGTCAATGAGAATCCTTAAAAATAGACCAGTAATCCAGGTTACAAGATATTTGAACAATTTTTAACCTTTTTAGTTATCTCATGTCTAGTTTTCAAAAGAATTTTCAAAAGAAAACATCCAAATTGGTATGTTTTTTTTTTTTTTCATTACTTCTAGAAGCTGCAATTGGATTTGAGAGTTGGGGAAATGTCATCTTGTACAAATTCAGGTTGATGTTGGAGAAGAGAAAAGAATTTCAAGGCATAAAATGAGTAGTGACAAATACCAAGAGGACAAAGTAGGCTGAGCTCCATGGTCTTGTTATAACAAACAAGCAACCTCTCCCTCGCCTTTCTGAGTGTGAATAAGGGTAATAGGGCTGAACACTAGAATATCTACTAGTATTTCTTTCAACACATCGAAGCCCTTCATCTCATTTACTACAAGATCAATCAATGACAGTGCTCTTCCTTAAAGAGAATGTCAGTTTGTCAGCAAGATGAAGTCACCTATCTTATAGCGCGTCTTTCTAGGTAACTGTATTTGTTTCCTATTGTTGCTATAAATTACCATAAACTGAGTGGCTTAAAACAACACAGATGTGTTATCTTATAGTTCTGAAGATCAGGGGCTAAAATAGTTTGGCAAGACTACATTCTTCTGGATTCTTGAGGAATTATTTACCTATTATTATCATCTATTTCCTTGATATTTCCAGCTTCTGGGCTTCTGGAGGTCACCATTCTTTGGCTCTTGTCCCTGTATCACTCCAGCCTCTGCTGCCCTCATCACATCTCCTTAGATGACTCTGAGCCCCCTGCATCTCTTTTATAAGACTCTTATGATTGCATTTAACTCAACTGGATAATCTAAGATAAGCTTCCCATTTCAAGATCCTTAACTTAATCACACATACATTGTCCTTTTTGACATGTAAGGTAACATATTTACAGTTTTCAGTGATTAGGAATGACATCTTTGTGGGGGTCATTATTCTACCTACCACAACCATTGTGTTAACTATGCTCCTCTTCCTTCTCCTTCACCAGCCTTTTAACTATTTCCAGTATATTTACTATGTATATTGTGATCCTCTATATAGTAAACTCCAGTAAGGAAGAGATTTTTGTCTCGTTTGGCCCTCAATGAATTGTAAGGATCTGGAGCCGTGCTGGAAACATAGTAATGCTTATATTTGTTACATTATTTGAAACTCCAAAATCTTTTTTTTTTTAACACTTTTTATTGATTTATAATCATTTTACAATGTTGTGTCAAATTCCAGTGTTCAGCACAATTTTTCAGTCATTCATGGACATATACACACTCATTGTCACATTTTTTTCTCTCTGAGTTATCATAACATTTTGTGTATATTTCCCTGTGCTATACAGTGTAATCTTGTTTATCTATTCTACAATTTTGAAATCCCAGTCTATGAAACTCCAAAATCTTAGTGGTTTAATACAACAGAAGTTTATTTCTTGCTCGTGCAGCAGGTCCTACAAATGTGCTCACGCACAGGTTAATGCGGTACCCTTTTCTGCACAGTGATTTTTAGCTGCACCAACTGAAGTCCACCTCCATTCTAGAAACAAAGAGGAGAGATTTTGTATAATTGTAAAGCTTATCTTTGTAGTCTCAGAATAAGTGACTTTTTTTTTTTAACTTTTTGTCATATTTGGCCAGAATTAGCCACATGACCCTGACTGATTTCAAAGAAGCTACAAAATGTGTTTTCCTGCTAGCTCAGAAAGGAGAGAATAACTGGCTATTGTGAGCACAAGAACACTCTAGAACTATTTGTTGAACACTGAATGTGATGAGAATAGGCAACAGTAAAGAGAATATACACACTTATGCCATGAAAAATTCTTTTTCCCTAAACAGGCAAATTCCAAATACGTAAGTTAAATTCTGCTTCTTAAACTGAAACTTTAAGGAGTTTGGTAGCATAAGATTATATTTCTTTGATAGCACAAGATTTGTCTTAAAAAAGCACTGGGTTTTTGAGTCCTATTTCATAATGGATTGATGTCTGAGTCAATCTAAAATAGGCTTTTTAAATTCAGATCCGCAGGAAATACATTGTGCTACTCTACCCTTTGTATGAGCACCTAGTTTAAGACATGAAGACAGAGTAAGAAGGAAAAATAGACAATTAATTAATCATTATGGGTAGTGAATTTCCAGTCTGGACAATTTAGAGCTCCAAGGTTCAGAAGTGAAGTGATACCTAAATTTTATCTAGAATGAGTTTTATTTAGTTTAAATTCATGGGAGATACTCTTTTCATTTTTGCACTTACCCTGTTTCCAAAGGAAACAGCCTATAGGCTTCCCATCGTTGAATCTCACTTATGCTTATGTATACGTTTACTTGTAGATTTCTGTTCTCTCAATAGTCTCAAATAAAATCCACAGTCATTTCTCTCTGCCCCTCTGTTTCAAGACTCCATTTAACTGTTTTCAAAATATGAGAAGCAAAAGGACTTTTGAGGTCATGTAAAATATCAATTCTTGTTTGGAAAGTATTTAGTATTCAATGAGTACTGCTACCACCACCACCAAAATGAATTGTGCAAATTCATATCTAGGAGTCAGAAAACTCGGAGGAGATGGCAAGTGAATGAACCTCACATTCTAGCTGTTTTTGCTAGGCCAGATCTGATTTCTACTTATTCAGTCAAATTAGTATAATAGATGTCTGTCTGTTTATTGCTTTTATAGTGCTTTATACTCCCAATAAAATGTTAAAGTAAAATTGACCTATACATATTTAATTCAGTTCAGCCCTACATTTACCATAAATGCATTTCCTTCTTATTTTCTAGGATAATTGAAGCTATTCTCTACTTCCCAGCTCCAGACCACTTCCTACACTCTTCTGTGTTTCTAAATTAAATCTTCCTGGGGCATCAGCTCCCTTCTTTCATCTCCTCTGAGACATCTGCCCACATAATAAGATTAAGTGTCCTGCAGAGAGAAAATGGTCATTGATGCAACTAGGCTGAGATGGTTTGTCACATATCTTCTGTCTTAGAAAAGACAGAAACTGGCTCTCAGTATGAAAAGAGAAGACAAATATTTGATGTAATGCCCAAATTGACTATGGAGCAAACTTTCAGCATAGATAGAATTCTTGTTGTATCTCCATATGCTGAAGATAGCAACAATTCACGTCAATTTAATCTATGTCACTTTGAGCTACAAATATAAATGTGTACACATATATGCTTATGACTGAGGAATCACATGAACACAAATGTCAAATAAATAAGCACATATGGTTTAAGATTTTATCTTGCTTATCTAAATTTAATAGCAAAGACTAACTAAAATATATTTTATTTGTGTACATATATATATTTGTAATTGTAAATTTTTATAAACATGACAAAATATAAGTGATGAATTATATAATTGTGAATACTCATTTTTAACATGAAGTGTTAGAAAAAAATGGAAAAAATATGATTAACTCATGTATAGTGCTTAGCATTAAGTTGACATATTAAAAGAATGCCAATAGTATCTATTCTCTGAATTCATATAACAGACCTAATTTATCTCATTTATGATACTTATGTCTAAAATTGATTCTGTTAAGAAAATCATCACTAAGGTCATTTATCTCTAACAATTGTCAACTGCTATCTTTGCTATTCTAGGGATTTTTCCCCAAATATGTACAAAATAATAATCAATAACCAAGATCTGAAATCTGTGTACTACACCACTAAAAACAAGTACAATTTCTTTTCTTTCAACAATAGAAAAATATGATCAATTGATTGTCCTATACATAATATATGTTAGTGTTCATAAACCTTGTCAGTTATTAGATATTTCTTCATGTAGGTTATTAACATATCCTGAGCCACTCTAAAGAGAAGATGAATCTCTTTACTAGATTATGAAGGAAAAGTTCCTCTTTCATGTTATTGGCGTGGTGGCTTCATAGCTCCATATCATATCATACCTTCTTTATTTCTGTCTCCCTTTTCTCACAACCACTTGTCTGTAAATCTATTAAACCTACAGCAAAGCTGAATTGCATCAACCTTAGATGTCTCTTGGACTAGGTTGACCTGAAAGCCAAGATGATTTGGAAATATAAGATGTTTCTTACAATGGGTTTCAGTTGTAAAGTGATTGGTATTAATGTTTATGTAGTATACCATTCTCAATCCTCTTGTCCTTCTATCTATTGCTACAAAAATTCAAATATTCAAAATGCAAGTGCTAAGAATTGTGGCTATCCTACTATGTATCCTTTATGTACAAGTAACCTCCCAAATTTCAGCTGTATGGCATGAATGCTTTCAGATTTTAATGTGATCTAGAATCTGGTCTCTCTTTGTAGTAACCCTGATTTATCATATGGCTTTAACTATAGTCCATAGAAAAACGCAAGGAGACTTGGAATTTATTATGAAAGAATACTTGATATCCTTGGTAAGTCAATGTCTTAAAGCCATATATTAACTTTCATCATTATCCAGAATGATACATGGTGCTCACTTCCATTTATGCACCATTTTTAGGATTGCACAAGTAAATGACAACTTTCATTTCTGTCTCATCAATAAAAAGTGCCCTAGAGATTCTCAGGAGATCAAGAAATCATCTAAATCTTCAAGCCAAAATTTATAGTTCTGCACTATTTCTAAAATATAATTCATGTTTCTTTATGCATATATTCTTTCAATTCATATGTAGCAACCTATGGTTAATACTTTTTTGTTCAATTCCTACTAATGCTCTTTCCCCAGGGGTGGGTCCTGGCCACTAAGCTATATTTAATGGCGTTAACTCCATGGAAACAGAGAAGAGCAGAGCTATAGAACAAGAAACCACCATTCCTTGCTGAATTGAAATGACTGATTTTTGCCCTCTTATTCTGTAAGAAATATCGATAAACTGACCGGAGCAGTGATTTCCTAGAAATTGAACTGACCATATCTGGAAGCAGACAGATTGGATCATGGACCCTCCACTCTTCAATATCTCAAAAGCATGGAGTTGCATTTCTCTTTTGTAAAAGTAATTGTAAGTAACTGCATTTTTATAGCTCATTCTACCACTAGAAATAAACTGCAGACAGATACAAGGGGCTTTTTGAAAGTATTTGAATTGATACTCTATAAGCAATTCAGAACAGCAGCATATTAGACATGAATCTGTAAATAGAATTAAATTTTCTTCTCTACAAATTCTGAGGGAGTGATATTTGGTGGAAAAGAATGTTTCAAGTCTAAAAAGTTTATTATCTAGCCTTGAATCAAACTGTACAATCAAAAGGTTATACTCTTGAAGTGTATGATTTTGACTGCTTAAAAATTGTTTTTGACTAAATGTAATTTGTACTATCAGGGAGAGGAAATTTTCCCCTTCTATTGAGTTCTTGCAACTGGACTAATAATAAAATTGACACAAGACAAATTAAGAGGAGAAAAAGAAACACATTTTAATTGTGTGTATGGAAGTCTCATAGAAATAGGTCCTAGGGCCAAAGCAGGCAGCTTTTATACTTTTTTGACAAAGAAACAATAAATTTGTGAGGAGTTGATAAGACAAAGAAACTTCGGTTTTGAGTGATCAGCTAGTGAAGAATCTAACCCGAGTTTGGGCTTGGGTAGTAAATTAAAGAAGTAACAAGTTTTGTTGATAAAGACTTCTCTGTGAGAATTCTCTGAAATCTCTGAATTCTCTGAAGTTTCTGGCAATAAGGGCACCCTCCTACCTCCAGATGCAGGGAGCGCACCTTTCACATGAGAGATTCATTTCCTACTTTCAGGGACGTGGAACGAAGGGTCAGAGTGTCTCTTTTCCCTTGGCCATTTCTTGAGTAACTTTAATTCAAAATATTCAATGTGTCATTGAGGCATATTTTGGGATACCTACCTTGGGTCCCAACAATATCAATGATCTCATCTTTTAACACAAGGTGTTATGCAAGATATATGCTAATCCTGATTCCACAGATAAAACTCAGATTCTGAAATATCAAATTCTTGGTATCTGCTGAGTGTGGTGAAAGGGACCTGAATCTGGTTTGGAAAGAATATTTGTATAAGAGAAACTCCATGAAATATAAAAAGCCCTAATACCGAAAGCTAACATATATTGAATATTGGCTATTTGATATCTACTTTGTCAAGTTATTTTCAGATAATATTGATTTTTTTTTCCAGTTGAAGATACAAGCTCAGAAAGCTTATGCAAATTTTCCAAGGGAGCTTAATGTTTGAACTGAGTCTTAGACCATGATGTAAAACTACACCCATCTGACCCCAGAGACAAATCTCTTATCTCTTATACCATACTGCCTGTCATCTTGAACATGTGTTTTTACTAAGATTGGTTCCAAAACTCTGTGTAGGCATTATCCTAGTGTGACATAATACCCCCATCTAAAGAACACTTTCAAATGTCAATACAGTATACCAGTTTTTGTTTTAGGAATATTTAAGAATTGCTAAATTGTGCATTTAGCCAAATATAAATAGGGAAAATAAATAAATTAGAAATAATTGTTCAAAATCATTAAAGATTTCATTTTAATCACTAATTAGTATCTGAATTAAAAATGTAAGTGTGAAATATGAAATAAAATAAAGTCACTTATGTCAAGGGATTTTAAAATTAAGCCTGGAGGCTGTTAAGGAGGTGGACCTTACACATGTCTTTACCGGGTGGAACCATGAACTTTTTCAACTGGGCCATACCACAAATATTTCAAGAACTCTGCAAGGACACCTGTGACTTGTCTTAATAATGGACTTTACCTTCCTCTAGTGATGGCCATAGCTCTTAATCACGTTTCGCCAAGACTTGCTTCTGTCTCCAACTCCAATTAAAATTATTTGTAATGCAAACCTTCCTTCTTTGCCTTTAAAAGCTCCTGACTTTTATTCCCTAGAGGGATCACAGTTTGAAATTGTACCCAAATCTTAGTGCCCCAAATTGTAATTCTTTGATCTCAAATAAATACTTTTTGCTTGACTATTGCCCTCTAGTCATATAAGGTGTCAGAAGTGACACCTGAAGCGATCTCACCAGCATTATTCAATTATCTAATACACCCCTTGCTAGAAAATCCAAGGATTGTTGTTGTTAAGCCAAGTCTCCAATGGTAGAATTTGCTAATTTAACTGTGATTAGAAGTAAACTCTTCATCAAAGGGTCATTATGGACTGCAATCCAAGGAATAAATCCATTGGCAATGGTAATCAAAGGTGAGTACATGGGGTATCAAAAGGGGGTTACCAAGTCTGACCTAGGCCTATGAGATTGTAGCTGGATTTTTTCTTTAACGAGAACTTGTTATGGTATCCCAAAAGGCATTGACCTGTTACACACTAGCTCTCTAGACATTTATAAGCCCATGGCTCCTCTTTAGAATTATATACAAAGAGTACCTAGAAGGGGCACATACTATGCTTCCAAGAGTGTTGTTGTTCATGTTTTCATTGTCAGGTATAAACCTCAGGATATATTCTAGCCAAGGATAAGTGTGGCCATTTCAGCCAGTTAAGGGGCTGACTGACCCTGGTGTGACAAAAGGCTTGACATAGATGGATGAGATCACATTCCTTACCAACTTTGGCTGGTCATTTGCTTGATGCCAGAAGTGAATGGTTAAGTGGAAGCATCCAGGTGGTTGGGGTGCTAGACAAATAAGATTTTAGAGAAAAGTTCTGTGGCTGTGTCAATCAAATATGCTGTGGAAATACCTAAGCAGATAGCTTTACTCTGTAGGCAGTTTTAAGGGCTTGGGCACTTAAAACCTATCTTAGCATTGGGAACCAAGGATAAATTAGTGATGGGCATGCTAGCATGTCCTTCGATCTGGGTGACTGCGGTCTTTGGAGGCACAAGCAGCCCTTGGAGGGATTTGCCCTCATTGCTATAGTTTGGGAGTAGCTCATGAGAAGATCATCTACCCATTTGGCAATAAAAAAACCCTCAGGGAAGAGAAAAACTTCAGCTAAGATTAAAAGATTCCAACAAAAAGGTAGTCACCATCTTGGACATAACAGAGGAAATTGTTAAATGATGGTCTTATAACGGAGCAGGAACCTATGAGGCCTTCCTGGAACAGACCTCTTGTTTGTAAAAAGACTTTAATCTCCTAGAACTTCTGTGAGTTTCAATAAGCAGATTCAAACAGTTGTTAATGAGGGAAGTGAGGGAACACAGAAACAAAGCAAAAGGAAGCCCAGCATAATCTTTCCCATGATCGTCAGCTTAAACAAATGTCTTGATTTATGACCCCAAACTGTCGAGATAATGTCCTATGGCTTCAACCAGCTAGACCCAAGTGGACTAAAATTGATGACATCAGGAGGGTCAATTAAGAAATGAAACTCCTGAATCATCATGAAGGCTCTAAAAAAATAATAAAGTACATCAACCATTGCTTTTGCTCTCTCCTAGGAAGAAGCTAAGAGATCATAAGACCACGATTTACTAGTTTGCTTTGCAGGGACACAGATAAATCACAATCACCAATGACACACTGAGTCACGATATGCTGCCAGAAAGTCTTCAACTAAGGTCTTATCAGGAAGCTGAAATCACAAAGACCACCTCTCCTTTATACCTTTCTTTGCATTTAAAAACCTTGTGCCCTGGCCAGTCAACAAGATGAATTTGAGATGAATCTAGGTCTCCCAGCTTCCTGGCTGGTGCCTCCTCTACTAAATACTCTTTCTATGCTCCAGAACCCAACATTTTGGTCTGTTTGGCTTCACTGTGCATTGGGCACATGAACTTGCATGCAACATTCTGAAACCACCAGCCAGCTCACTGGGACTTCCTAATCAAGAACATTAAATTAGTATAATTAAACTCAGTAAATTAATCGATACAATAGAGCAGATCTATTATGAAAAGGATCAGTAATGAGGTTAGAGCAGTGCGTCTGTATATACTGGTCTGCTCCCAAATCTTGAGAAAGCTGTCAGCATCAGATGTCTTCTCCTTCACTTCCTAGTTAACTTTAATCTAAATTCTCCAATCTGTCCAGAAGTCTAGTTCGGCTTTAGAGCCTTCTTTAAATGAGAAACATGAATCCCAGAAAAAACATCTTTAGGCTTTATAGCACAAGGACTAGTTAAGGGTACCTGAGTGGTCCTTTCCATCTAGCTTGTGAAGAATCTTTGAAGACTGTCGTTTCCAGTAGACAAAATTGACTGGCTGTAGATTGTGAAGTTTGTGGTGTTCCTTTCCCAGGAGCACACTGTGGGAAGATTATTCCACCAGGGTCTGGTTTTTTTGTCTAAGGCACTGATTAGTCCTTAGCGATATTGAAGCATATCTCCTTTAATTCGTTTAGTATCAACAGCAGAGTGAGCCAAATGCATAGGTTTGCCAATAGTGATTTCAATTGGCGACATACTGTGTTTCCCAAAGAGGGTATCTCTCAGATTCAAAAGGACCAGAGGAAATGCCTTAGGCCAAGTCAATTTCAAGGTCTCCATAAATTCTGCCAGTTGACTCTTAATAATATTGTTTGTTCTTTCTACCAATCCTGAAGACTGAGGGTGATAAGCACAATAAAAATGTTATAGAATAGACCAGACCTCACAGATTTGTTTCATAACATGGCCAGTAACAGTATTTTTGCAACTGCCAAAGCAGTAGTAGACTGTTGGCAAGGAAATGCTGTAATCTAATGAAAAAACACAAAAAGCATAAGAAAAACAAATTTATAGACTTTGGAAGGAGGCAACTGGATAGCATCCATTTCTCAACCTCAAAAGACCCTTTAGGAATGTCAAAATGTCCAGAGGCAGTTTGAACAGCTTTCTCTGGGTTGTATTTAGGACATACAACACAAGTTAATTGTGCCTTCTTACTGGCCTTGGAAATATTTCCCCACTAGTTTAGTTTTATAATGCTTATACATTTATCTGCTGCCCAGCAGGTCATCTGATAAGGCATTTCCATCGGGAGGCTTTTCATGGCCTCTGACAAGACAGGTCTTTTATTTGGGCCATGTCATAAATTGGTTAATGGGCTAAAAATACTACCGTTATCAGCTCAATAAAGCCTTTCTTTATGTGGTACTTTATTTTTCATGAACTCTGGACTGAAAACTAATATCTTGGTTTTGTCAATTCAGTGTTTAATTTGTTCCTCTGTCTTTTCTTTCTGTGTGGAGAGAGAGCTTCACCCCTCCACCCTACTTTTCCCCTCCTGGAAAGAGGCAGTGGAAGGAGGTTGTGTATGTGTGTGTGTGTGTTTCCTTGAAATTTTTACCACAAAATTACAATACACTCAAAGAGAAACTCATCGTTATGAAAAAGCAGTGCCTTGTCAATGGGGTTTCTGCCTTAATGTGGTTGATGCCTTAGATTGGTTGTCTTTGATCATTTTTATTAAATCATCTTTCTGAATGCAGTCAAAATTTGCTATAACTGTTTCAAGTTTGGTGGCCTGTAAGGCTGCTGTCCTTGTGGCTTGATCAGCAAAATTATTTCCTTGGGTTTCATCTGAATTTAATTTTAAATGCCCAGGAACCCTAATAACGTCTAGGACAGATGGAAGTTGAATGGATTCCAACAACATGTTGACTCAATTTCCATTCTTAATCTGGTTTCCTCCTGAGGTCAAGAATCCTCTTTGTTTCCAAAGCACATCAGAGTCCTGAACTACCCAAAGACACAGTGACTATCTGCACAAATGTACAGAGTTCTGCCTTCTGCTACGGTGTACCCTCTAGTTAAAGCATGGTGCTCTGCCCACTGGCTGAAGTGGTGGTCAGCATTAGAGCTGCCTCAATTTCTTCAAAATAGGAGGTGATTGCATAGCAGGCACATTGCATAGCATTTTCCTTCCCTGTTTTTCAAATAAGAATCATCAGTAAATCATGAAATCTTAGCATTAGCAAAAAGGGTTTATTTAAGTCAGCCCTAGGAATTAATAGATGATCAGTCATAGTCATGAGGAGTTATGTCAACAGGTAAAGGAAGAGGGCTTGCAGGGTTGAGGTTGATGTGGTGGGAAAGGGTTATGTGAGGAGAAGTTAGTAAGAATATTTCATATGACATAAGACCACTGACAGAAAGGCGCTGAGTGTGGTAAGCATGGAGCATGACTTCGACTGCATGGGGAACATAGATGTTCAGCAGAGAGGCCATAACTATTTCTCAGCTGATTTTGTAAGGGCTGCTGCTACTGAAATAGCTCTCTTGCACAGGGGAAGACCTCTGGCCACAGGGTCTAATTGTTGACTGTAACAGCAAGGGGGCCGGTGTTGACCACCATGCCTTTTTGTAAGCACTCCTAAGAATTGCTCTCTCTTTTGTACACAAAGAGAAGAAGGGAAGTTGGTAATTAGGATGTCCTAAAGCAGAGAGACTGAGAAATTCCCTTTTCAGGTTCTGGAAAGCCATAAAGGCATTTTCTTCCCAATCTAAGGAATCTGCTGTTCACTTGATTATGGCCTCCTATGTTTAGGTTGACAAAAGAGAAACATCTGTGCTTTGATATAGCAAAATGTCTGGGTATATAAATCACTTCTGATACAAACTGAAAAGTACAAGTTTTTGGCCTACATTTTTTTCCTTTCTCCAAATACTACTGAATGAAAGGATGTAAAATAAGAATTATTTTTATTTCCCATTGTTGAATGGAAGCTTCGTAAGGGAATCTATGCTAATTAAATTGATCATATATGATACTAGTACTTCAAAAATAAGTTACAGATGACCTAGAGTAAGTAATAAAGGCAGAACCACATCCATTTGCTGTGGTAAAAAAAACTCACTTCTTTTTCACCAAGATGACCTTATCTTTAAATAGTCTAATATGAGTGTTCACACTTGAACCAATAATGAAGGTATTCATTTACTGTTTAGCCAACAGTCTCAAAAGGTGAGTTATTTGTTGTCTCTGAAAATATCTTCCAGAGACCTATTTCTGTCAATAATAAAATAATTTTTCTGTACAAAAAAACATAACATTTTGCTATTAATTTTTTCTCTAGAATTTATGCAGGAATAATTAGCTCTGTAGTTTCCTTATATCAGGTGAGAGAAAACAGACCTTGGTTATAACAATTTTTTATTACCAATGATCATCTCTCCAAAATTATATAAAATATTTGGCACTTATGTAGTGTTATAATTTTCCAAATGCCTGTAGAGAAAAATATGGGTCTGTTTTTAGGCTTCTAATAAGGAAACTAAGATAATAAGAGAAACTGAAACTGAGTTTTGTGGTAACAAACAAATTTTTAAAAATTAAAGAAAACTTTGATCTTTTTGGTTGAAGAATCAGTTTTCAAATGGTACACTGTCTCCAAGAAACAGAAGAAATGAACTAAAATAAAAGTTAAGAAAATTTGACCTTGTTTTGTTATGAATTTAATGAAACTATAAAAATTTCTCAAGAGTGCTAATAAAACATTGATGAGTCATAGAACAGAATCACATTTTAAGAACTAATTATATTCTTTGTGGAACAATAACTTTGTGATGAATTAGGAAAGTTAGTGAGTTTTCTATAACTTTTCCATGTACCCCCTGAAGCTTTTGTTTATTAGAATTGTAACTAAATTAACAACAAAACTCAAAGCATATTTTCACAATATTTTAATTATAACAAAGAAATCAGTACATATTTGGTAAAGGAAATATTTAAAATTATAATTAAAGCTGCTTAAAAGGGTTAAATTATTATAGTAATTCCGATTACTATTTTAACAAGCATTCGTTTTATTTGAAGATAGAATTACAATTAAGGAACTGGTATTTTACTAGATATTTTTATAAATTTGCTCCCATATTAGTTCATCTGGAAGTTGAATTTCAGTTACTTTTCAATTCATTTTCTTAGTTTTTATAGTTAGTTACAGCAACATTAGGAAATCATTCATTCTTATTAGATCCAATGAAACATTTGTGTAACAAATTTAATAGCTTGTAACAGACTCCACTAACTCTGATATAATTATAAATAATGTATCAAATTTAAATTCAGTAATCTTCTGTAGTTTAAAGTTGTGTTGGTAAATGATATATGCTACAGAAACCAAGACTTACATCTGAAAAGCTGAAGTAAAATTCAATGATAATGGTATTCCTGGGCAGCTTTATAAAAAACTAATTTAGTTCCTAGGAAAATGAGAGTTATTAAGAATAAGAGATCTAGCATTTTTATTATTTATATATATTAGTCAGTATTTGCAAATCTCAAACTCCCAATTTACCCCTTCCGACCCCCTTCCCCCCTGGTAACTATAAGTTTGTTTTCTATGTCTGTGAGGCTATCTCTGTTTTGTAAACAAATCTCATTTGTGTCTTTTTCTTAGGTTCCATATATAAATGATATCACATGATATTTTTCTTCCACTCTCTGCCTTAGTTCACTTAGAACAACTGAAACATTATGCTGTACACCAGAAATTAACACAACATTGTAAACTGACTATACTTCAATTAAAAAAAAAAAAGTGTGTTGTATTACTAGATAGTTGAGAATGTCCTTTATGAAAATTATTGTTATTAGTCAATAACAATATGTCTATGCATATATCCAATTGTTTTCTAATAAATAGAAGGTTCTATGGTTATAATTCATGCCTTATTGGTCTGAAGTCACATTTTTTATGATTTAAATTATTTTAAGTATATTGGGAATTATTTTTGTTTTATGACCCAGCATATGGTCTTTCATGGATATAACACATGAATTTGAATAGAATGTGTTTCCTGCAGTTGTGGGGTGAAGTGTACTAAAGTGTCTATTAAGCCAAAATGATAGCATTATTCAGATCATCTAAGATAAATTAATTTTTTTCTCTAGCTGTTTTATCAATTGCTGAGATATTTATTCAAACTTAATAGTTGACATTTTTTGCCTATTGCTGATACATCTAGCATTTATTTACATAATAAGCTTGAGTGTTATAGGTTAAGGGAAGGGAAAGCAAGGAGACACAAAGAAATAGTCAAGTTAGTAAATAAGAATATATTAGATTAATAGTGATCATGCCTCAAAATCTCCAGCAGTGAAAGAAATTCCAGAATCCTACATATATAACTCATCCTGTGTAAAATGCTTGCAAGTTGTAAGTACTAAGATAACCATAAACCGTATCTCACATAAAATTAGAAAAATGGGAGTTTAGGAGATATATTTTACAATTCAATTCTAGGAGAGAAAAAAAAAAGACTAAAGATTTCATAGAGCTTTCTCTGAAGGAGAGAAAAAATGCTAAGGGAAATAAGAAGTTGGGTTACTTAAGTCTGTGTATTGGCTCAAGGTTTTGGAGAAATCATCTTTGGCACTAATGCTTCTTGTGCATTATGACAAACTCAACTATATGATAAAACTTTTGATATATGAGAAATACCTTTGGCTTTGAGGGAAATCAAACACCTTAAGGTGCTTTAGTTCTTTTTACCGTGACTTCTCAGAGTACTCAGAACTAACAGAAATAGGACCGTTTTTAAATGAGTATATGCCTAACATGCTTTTAACTCATTCATGAAGGAACTGGCAATATGGTGGAGTTGATTCAAAGTGAACTTGAGAAGCTGAGTGTACACACACACACACACACGTATATATAGTGACTGAAAGAATCTTATAGTAAAAGTTTAGGATACCAGCCTGGTAAAGAAAAGTAGAACTTTTGATGGGCCACCAGTCATCTTCAATTTGGGGAAATCAAAATAAATTTTCATTCTTCTTTATTCTCTTTATCTTTTCTGTTTAACTTGCTAACCCATGATGACATCATGCCTTCTTAGGAAATGTATGCTTCCTATTAGCTTCATTAGGTTTCCTATACCAGGAGTAAAGTCTTATTTACACTGGTTACTGCCATCCAGGGGAGAGAAAGATCTGGATTTCGATAAGCTCATATCTATTCTTAACTGGAACTTTTATTTGAAAGGCTCTGATAAACTATTTCCTAACATGATGTACATAAGTCATGATGGCTCTAAGTGCTTTCCTTGGTAGAATTTTAAAAATCAATAAAATTTTCAATTTCTTATCTAGGTATAGGGTGCTCTGTTTAGCAACAATAATCTTCCTATTTTAACCAGACCAGAGCAGTATAGATGACAATCTACTGATTATTACACTTGTACCAATTATTTGTGTATAGATACACACATTCACAAATACATATACAAAGTTTTTAATACTTAAAAATGACAAAAGTTGCAGGCTTGAGACTGATTAAATTATATAACCGCTATATGGAAAGTTATTCCAGTACACATGTCAATTGGCTTAAATGATGACAATAATTATACCAATACTGACTTGGTTTGCTGAACTAAACTATGGACCTATGTAACATTAATATTCTCAGATGCATTTTGTTTTCACACAAGTACACAATTTATGAAGTTTGATGAGCTCCACTTAAAATGAACTCTCCTATACTGAGTCCCAGTCTAGGAGGTTAATTTTTTGTAATAACTATCATCTATTTTTTATTACCAGAATGGTCTATAACAGATTTTAAGCTAACATATTGCAAAATATAATGCAAAAGCTCACATGCTAGGAACAAAAAGCAGAAGAACCCATCTAAAGTCATTCTTAGCTCCTTTGCAGGGAAGACTGGTAACAGAAATATCTGCTTTTACCCAACGTTTTTTTAAAACACATTTTGAGCCTGATGATTCCATCTGCTAAAAGGCATAGTATTTTCAAAATTACCTTGTAATTTAGATGAACTATCTGGCTATCTTTATGACAGTAAGCTCCAACCTATTCTTTTATAGTATATTCACATCCTAAATAGCAAATCGGACCTGATATGAATGTTCGTAATGATGACCTGCCCGAGGAAGTCACTGACTGACCTCACTGCAATCATTGGCTGCATACCTGAGAGCAGGATTTGAAATGTTTTGCCCGGTAATCCTCCACAGATGTTTATTCAAATAGGGACTTCTCCAGAAGTGGGTAACATCTGGAAAGTAGAAGATGTGAGGAACACGATAGTTCTTGAAATATCATTCAATATGAGCAAATAACATAAGCCAATAGTAGGGCTCTGGAGAGTCAAACTAGGCTTATGGGTTAGATACTACTGTGAAGCAGGTTCAGTTCTAACTTACTGGTGATTCGATTCGTCAAGGACATCTGCAATGGCTGCTCCTGGACAGAGCCCCGTATCTGCTCGTGCCTGCTGGCACTGACAACTTGCAGACAGGACTGAAACCTAAAAGTTAAATCGAAGATTTAAGTCTGCCTTCTGTGAATTATATCATCTTTCAGAATTTTTTTAACAGCACTTAGACATTATGTCCTCAGACAGTAAATGATTACCACCAATACATGCCTCTCTCCATCAAATGGGTTGTCATGTGTTCGTGATTTATATAAAAGATTGTGAAAACAGAATTTCATTATTGGACTCTCAAGTTCCATTTCAAAGGCCTCATTCATGAGGTCTCTAAGATGCTTATGTTCAAGTTATCAAGAAAATGCTTTGTAACATGTTCCAGTGAGTTATCTGAATCTCCTCTGTAATATTGTAACCAATTCATTGTCATTTCATCTGGAGATTTGGAAAAAGTACATAGAGATTTTACCATTTGTCTAGTATTGCTTAGCCAGCAAGTGGCTGAACTGAAATTTGTATCTAGTTCTTTTTATGTTAAAGTTCATGCTTCTTTTCCTATGATGTCTTTTTGCAAAGTAATTCTTCTAAAGTTAAAAACAGAGGCATATTCTTTTTCGTTAAAAAAAGTTTATTATTCTGAAAAACTGATATGATTAGAGATGGAGAACTCACAGAGAAGTCTAAAACTTCAGAGTATCTTTATAATAAAGTCATTGTAATGGCAAATGCAGCTTTCACAGGGTCCTTCCCATCACTTCTGGGTACCTTAAAACTGATCAGACATAATTATAGCATCACAAAACATTGGAAAAGAAATGGAGAAGGTATAGGACGAACAGCAGCCAGGGCTATGGTAATTTCATATTATTAGCGAAAACTTGATTTTTCAGTCATTAGATAGTTCAGTTAATTATGGCACAGAGATAACAAGGAAGATTTATATCAGTGACATTTGGAAGTAACACAAGGAAATCGAAATCATTATGTAATTACGTTTTACTTTTTACTTCAAACAAAATTAACTCCCATTTACAAATCAATGATATTTAACTCTTTCCAAAACTTGCAGCCACATCTAAGTATTTCCATTTTGCCAATGACTTTACAAATCAAGATTCGTGTGATATGCACATAAAACCTATGATTCTAGCAATAATGGAGACATTGAGAAAGTTGAATTGGACATAGGTATGACTGGAACTTGGGAAACCAGTGAAAACTTAACCATGGGGGGTTAGACAGAAGCTAAGGAAGAACATTAGTAGTGAAGGTGGAAAGACGGTATTTAAGAGGGAGAAACAATAGAAATTGATGATTTATTAGGTCGAATGTGAGATCAAGTAAATTATAAAGTTTAGGTTAAGTTAATAAAATAAACATTTTGATGAAAAAGGAGAATTTTTCCATTTGCAAGAGGGAGAGAAAAAGATTCTAAGAGAGGAAATTTGTATGTGTATGTGAGGAAGTGTTGATGAGACAATGATATTAAATTTGCATATGGTATATTTGAGATACTTAGGAGAAATTCAGATAAAAATAAAAATTGTACTCATGCAGATGCACATGTGTATGTGTGTGTTTGGGAGCTCAGGAGACAAACATTAACTGGAGACAATTTTTTTTGGAAATAAGAGCATCCAAACTAGCTTCAAAGTATTTTAAAATAATAAATGCCTCATTAGAGTCAGGATATAATCCAATAAAGTCTCTATTTTGAACATACAGCCAACATTTTTCTGAGTGCTGTGAACTCTCTATTAAAATATGATTCAGATGACATTGTATCCTTTGAACACTTGAGAGTTTTTTCTACCCTTGTTTCCAAAATATTTTCTCTCCCCTCATCTTACTATAGACTTGTTTCTTATATTTCAATGTTCTTTTAAAAATATAAACTAAAGTATAAAGATAAAGTATTAGTATTAAAGATCAACCAAAAATAACTGTAAGAAGATAATTCCAAGATTTTTGTAGAAAAATATATATACAGCTTTTTTTTTTTTAATGACAGATGAAGCCGACTTCATCTGTCTTATCAGTGACCTCAAGTCATGCATTGGTCCTTTTCCCTGGGTGGTACTTACCTGCCCTTTGACCTTGGCCACCTCATGTTATATTTTACCCTGTGGCACAGCCACAGTGAAACAGTGTTTCTAGGAGCCACCCTCAAACAACCTTCTATAAGGAAATGTCCATCACAGGGTCACTTTCTAGGAAAACTTACCTAAAGCAGTTATTGTTAAAAGTGGCCAGAGGAAACAGATTCTAAAATGGGATTCTGGAGCTGGATTACCTCTTAGCTTGATGAAAAAGTGAAGCATTTCACTCATGTCAGATAAAGTAGTGATAACCCCTCAGATGCTGAGGTGGCACAGTTGTTAAAACTTCACTGCTGATAAATTGAAAGGGGGTGTCATTGCCGGGAAATGCAGCCAGGGAAGTGCTGGCCGCTGAGGAGGAAGGAAATCTATCATGCAATCAAACCATAAGGTAGAGTCAACATGTCCCAGCCGCAGGTGGTGAAGAGTTATATGGAATTATATCTTCAATGTTTATGATCCAGCAAGAGGTAGTATAAAATTGGATAAATGAGAATTTATTAATATAGGTGCATTTCCCTGTGGTAATAGAATTTAATATACTGGCAAGTCCCCCAGGACAGGATGCAATTAAGCTTCTCGATTGGCATTTGGAAGCGTATAAAAAGTGATGACCCACACTAAGTGAAGAAGCATTGTTAAAGCTGACATAGGAACTGGTGGAAGAAGGGATTAAAGATAAACATAGTGGGTATGCTAGAAGGGGTATACTATGTAAGGCAGAGAACTGTCTCACAGGTGGGCCTGGAGGACATCCATTTAACAAACTGATAAGAAATGCAGTTTTGAAATGAGCCGTGTAGACCAGCGTTGATGGTGGCCCAGAGTAGGAAATGTTATTACAGGACTGGAGTTTCTGAAAGCAATGTGAGTATAGAAACAAAAAATAAAAGAAACCAGGTGTTGGTGCTTAACATTTAATTATAATGAGTTGCAGAGGTTAAGTGGCAGTCAGGGGGACCTAGCTAACTCACAGAGAGCTATGAAGATGGTTTTAGACACTGTATTCTTAGGAGTAAGACAGATGAATAGCCAACAAAGGTATTACTCAGTCTGTTCAACTAAAAGAAATCAAGGAAAAATGACTTAATGGCTGTAATAACAAGATCTATTGTCTAATTTCTCTTTGAGCCACTTCGTATGGGTGAACCCTTTACCTGAAACCAAGACTGGGTTCCAGAGAGAAAGAGACCCTCAGAATACTGTGACAATTGTATAGCACAGTGATTTCCCCAGTTCTTTCCCAATTTGATCTATAGTCATTTATTCAGCTGATTCTAAACAAGGAAATGGAGAATACATAAACATTTTAAGGACTGTTGGACACCAGGGCAAAGTTGACATTGATACCCAGAAACCCAAAGTATCATCGCGGCTCACTATTTTAATTAGGGGTCTATGGAGCTGGATGATAGATGGAGTCTGGTTCACAGAGGGTCTGTCACTTCTACAGATGCAGGCAGTCATTTTCCTGCCCCTGAACATATTAAGGGAATGGACAGAGTGATGGTTGGCAGAATACATACATTGGTTCCTTGGCCTATAAGTTAAAGCTATCAGAGTGGAGAAGCAAGTAGAAGTCTATGAAATTACCTCCCTATATTGGACAATATACTAAATAAAAATACTGCAGCTAGGGGAAAGAGCAGAGATTAGCCCATTCCCAAAGACCAAGGTGGCAGAAGCGGTGGTTCCCAACATGCGCCTATTCAGGCCTCTTACGGATCTTGGCAGATAACAGTGCAATATATCATCTCAACCAAGTAGTGACCTCAAATTTAATATTATGCCTGGTGTGATATATTTCTTAGAGGGGACTGATGCAACCTCAGCTCTATAGCATGAAGTCCTAGGAACACACTGGGCAGTAAAAAGCTTAACACACTGGGTGGGGATGGGAAACTGTGGAAGAAGAAGCTGTTATGCTCACATGGAAATACGTTTCCTTTTACAAAAATGTTAGCATGTGTGAGACCAGTGAAAGTCTCCCCATTTTGATATCTGAAGAACTCTACACAGGGAGAGCAGTGATACTGTGCATCCTAGCAGGGTCCAAACACTGATTCAGTGTGGATTCTTGATATTTCTTCTGTGTCAGTACAGAGGGTTGACAAGGTGTCTGGCAGCTTTACCTAATGCTCAGTAAGTAGCTGGCTGCTTCCTTTGAAATGATGACTGGCTCAGTCACCCCTCTGTCCAAGAACTGTGATTATACTGTCAGGGAATTCGAAGCCAACAGTAGCATATAGAGCCACCCAAGACACCTGCAAACAAGGACATCGGCAAGCAGTGCTGCCCGAACAATGGGAAAGGATCCCTGTCGCGCCGGGCTTGTTGGGCTAGTGGTGTATGGGGGCATCTGGAGAAAATTACCTTATGTTTTAGTGGCCACATTTCAATGTTGAAATTATATTCCAGCTATTTTTCAATTAACACTGTACAAAACCTGAAAGAAAGATTTCATTCAGAAATCAGTAACCCTTTCAAAAACTTTTTCTGAAAGTGAAATAATTTCCTTGTCAGGAAGTTCAGGTACAGGTCATACATAGATTCTTGGTGAACTTTACATAGTGCAACACATTTGCTGCCTAGATGCTTATAACTTGATCTATACAGTTTTTTTCAGCTTTCTTATTAAAATAAACAATAAAAAATCACTTTTGGGATCTGGCTGGAATACTGGAAATCAATATCTTTTATTTAATATTTGGACATCTTTGATCTTCTTTTGTAAATTCACAGTCAAGTCTCCTACCCTCTACTCGCCATTCATAGCAGCGTGCGAGAAGTCCTGGTGCCCTAACAAATGACCCATCCGTGAAGAAAGGGCCAGGACTGAGAATGAACTTCTTCATCAGCTTCAAGGTAGACCTTAGGAAAACCTACAGACAATAAAGGATGAGTAAACAACAAGAATAATTTAGGATAGCAGAAAGATATTTTCACATAATGGGAAAGAACATGTGCTTTTGAGTAATAAAGAATTAGGTTCAAATCACTTTAAACATGATGTACATGATGTAGGCAAATTAAATGACCCCTTGAATCCTCCTCATGCGCAAAGCTGGGACTATACTCAAAGCTCTCTATGGCTTATTGCAAATATAAAATGAAATAACGCACTATAAATGGTTGAATATTGCCTAAAATAATAAAAACACAGTAAAAATTATTATTATCTGTCAATGTTACTATTTGAGAATTAAGCCCCTTGGACCCTGCTTTACAATTTGCCACAAGCCCCTTACCTTGAATTGTCTAAATTCCTTCATAGCAGAATTTGAGGGGGAATAAAAATGCTAGAAAAATACCCTGGGCACAGATGGACATGTAAACCTCCCTAGTCCAGTAGTTAATTTGAAGGTGATTCCTAAAGAACATGGTATTATTTTAAATGATCAAAGTATATCTATTTAAGGAGACTAGTGACCATGTGGAAATCAGGTTTAAGCTAGACCCTAGAGTTGTGTTTGTTATTTACCTTTGCTTCCGCTTTTAATTAGAAAAGCAATCAAATGGGAAAGATAGAAACTAACAAAATTGCTCTTTGAATTTGATTACACATATGGAAAAATGAAAAATATACACAGTACACAAAATATATACTACACACAAAAATTAATCCAGACATATTAAGGAAAAGTGACAAAAACATAACTTTAAAATATAGGCAAATATGTGCTTAAACTTTGGGGGATGGAAAGGGGTCTAAAACAAGACACAATAAGATAGCCTCTAAAAAATACATTTCGCTAAAGACTCTTCTTCCAAAGTCACTTTTAGAAAGTGAAAATGGCAAGTTACAAACTAAAGGAAGCATATTTAAAATATTCATAACAAAAAGGTATAAATAACAAAAATCAATAATAAGTAAACAAATTACCAATACAAAAATGGGCAAGAGACATAAATAAGCACTTTACAGAAGAGAAAATACATATGAGAAACAAACATATGAAAGATACTCAGCATCAATGGTAATCAGAGAAATGCAAGTCAAGACTATAATGATGTTCTGTTTACACCCAATTAATTGGAAAAAAAATCAGGATGTGTGAAAATAGTTAAGTGTTGAAGAAGTTAGTCACAGAGTCTCTGCACATTGCTGGTGGGAGTGGAAAATGGCACAACTGTTTGGAAAACAGACACTTTCTCTGTTGCTGACTAGTCCATGCCTAACTACATATCAGCAAGAGAACACATGTACAAGAATGTTGATAGCTGCAATTCAGAAGAGTAAAAACCTAGAAACAACTCTACCTCCGAGTAGAAGGAGAATATATTAGTATCCCACAGTATATTCATACAATGGGATATTTGACAGCAGTTAAAAATTGAACTATAGCAGTGTTCCCAAACATGAATAAATTATAGGGATATAATATGAAGTTTAAACTTAAGTCTTCACATTTTTATATATTGATATTCTTCTTAAAAGTTTTAAAATATATTTTACAGAAAATATGTAGATGCAATAAGATTATATAATAAAGAGGAAAAAATGATAAACAGAGAATTTAGAGTAGTAGTTATTTCTTGTGGGGAAAGGAAAGTAAATGGCTTGTGTTAGGACCATATAGTTAAGTTTTGGGATTTGGGTTTGGGAAGCCTTGATTGGGGGTTTTATTAAAAATAACTGATCAATAAATTAGATCAGTAATTACCATGGATCATGAACTAAGGCGAACCTAAGAAACAGTAAAAACACTAAGGATAAAAAAAATAATAATAAAATAAAGAGCAATAAAAGCTTATGGTGAAAGAAAAAGTAAAAACACTAAAGCATATACAAGTAAAACTAAAGAAATAAAAGCACTGATGAATTCACAGTGAAGGCTGAAGGTTTCCCTGTGCCGTTTGTTTTTGTTTTTCTCTGAATACTCATCACTCTGCTCCCGCATCCTGGGTTTAGCGCAGAAATGATCACTCTTAGTAATTTATTTATAATTCTAGGCAATGCTTCTGAATATCTCTACACGAGACTATATAAAATATATACATATAGATATATAATATATATGAAATCTATGTTTTTATCCACATAATGATTGCTGGACTAAAGGGTACTTGCATTTTATATTTTACAACATGTTCCAAATTATGCTCTGCAACTATTTCACCAAAATATAGTCCCAGTAACAATTTATGAGCATGATTTCCTCTCAAATACTATTATCAATATTATAAAATCATATGCCCAAAACATGTAGTACATTTTCCTCATTTACTTTGCATTTCTTTTTATTGTCAAAAAAGCATCATCTTAGCTGTTTGTAAGTTCTTTTGTGTGTGTGTGTCTGTGAATTACCTTTTGGCAATAGAGTTTTTCTTCATCTTTTAGTTTTTAAGAATTCTTTGCTTTCTTTGCTTTAATTTTCTGTCTAGTAAAATGTAATAAAATATAATCAAAACTGAATCTTCTGTAAGATTTATCAGCTTCTTGAACATGTTGCCATGTTTAAAAATGATGTCTCCATTCCAAGTTTACCATTTTTAAATCCATGGTTTTCCTTCTAATAAACTTCTGGTCTCATTTTGACATTTAAATATTCAATCCATCTGGAATTTCTTTTAATACAAGTCGTGATGTAAAATTACAGGTTATTTTTCTACAAATGGCTAACCAGCTGTCACAACAAATACTCAACTTCCCCCCAAATGATCTGAAATGTCTTTTTTGCACCTATGGAATTATCATATAAATTTGACCTTCCATTATATCTAATTAATGTATTTATTCCTTCATATGTTAGTTTCAGCCTAGGTTAAGTGCTATAACATTGTTTCTAAAAAATAGAAGGATTAACTTTTCCTCCTGCTCTACTTTTCAGAAGTTTTCTGAATATTGTCACATATATTTCAAAACAATTACTTGCATCATTAGTTTTTCTGCAGGAATTTTGTATTATTTTGTTAAAAGTAACCCCCCAGAGGAGGGGGTTGTATTTGCCTTTGAAATGCCATTTGTGTATAAATGTATGTTACCTAACTATGGACCATACCATAGACAGCATCCATATAAAATAAAACATAACACGTGTTTCCATTTATTTGAATCATTTTGTTACTCAGATTATGTTTTAGATATCCAAACAATTTTTGTTGAATACATACCTAGGTTTTTTGTTATGATTACTGTTAATAGGACATATTAGCCATGTATTTGTTATTTATAACTTATAAAAAGCATTTATTTGCCTTTTTTATTCTAAAATTAGTAAATTTGCTGAATCATTTGTTTCTAGTATAGACTGTCCTCAACTTATGATAGGGTTACATCAGATAAACCCATTATAAATTGAAAATATCATAAGCTGAAAATGCATTTAGTACACCTAGCCTACTGAGCATCACAGCTTGGCCTCGCCTACTTTAAACGTGCTCAGAACACCTACATTAGTCCTTCTGCGGAGCAAAATTATCTAACACAAGTCCTATTTTATAACAAAGTGTTGAATATATAATGTAACTTATTAAATACTTTACCTAAAGCGAAAAATGGAACAGTTGTATGTGTACAGAATGGTTGTAAGTGTATCAGTTGTTGGTCACGTGGTCATGTGGCCACATGGCCAACGGGGAGCTGCCCTGTCCAGCATCACGAGGGAGTATCATATAGCATATTGTTAGCCGGGAAAAGATCAAAATTCAAGATTCAAAGAGTGGTTTCTACTGAACACATACTGCTTTTGTACCATAATAAAGTCGAAAGAAAAATTGTTAAGTTGAAACATTGTAAGTGGGGGACAGTCTGTACTTTTACAGATAAGTATTTTAAGTTTTCTAAGTAACCAATCTTGAAGTACAAAAAATTATTTTTTTGCCTCCTCCTATCTAGTATTTATAACTCTAATTTTTCTCCCTTGTATAAGTACTTTGAGGCAATGTTAAGTTTTTAAATAACAATAGTTGTTTAAATCACATTAAGGTTAGTGCTAGTTGTATGGCTGAAATTATATATATTTTGCTATATACAGAGTAGCTATCTGATTCTACTTGAATTTTGTCAAAATTTATGAGGAATATTAATTTTCATCTTGTTACATTTAAAGTGGTAACTTACAATAGTGAATTTTCTAGCTTTATTTTTCGTATATTCTTAAAATCAATCCCACATTTTTGTATTATAATATATAAATATAATTTCACTTCATCTTCTAATATTTCATTTTTTTGCATTTAAACTAAATGAAATTAGGTAACAGTTTTTTTTACTGCTATTTTTGTTATGTGAAGTATTCTTAAGGTAGCATCAAAAATGAATTTGGAACATTTTCTTCCATTGTACACTGTGGCATTTTAAATTGTACCAGAATGATCTCATTCCTGGAATGATATTTCATTGAAATGATTCACTAATGAAAACTTCTTATCCTGATACTTAAGAAATGTCATACCTTAAAATCTTCAGACCTTTGGACTGTAAATATTTTTGGTCTTTTAATATAGATTTTGGAAATCTACGTGTCCCTAAAAAATAATGCATCATTAGATCATTCAACCTTCTTTGCATAGCATTGAGCAGTTAAATTTATTTTAACTTTATTTGTATTTATATATATTTATTAACTTTTTAAGGCTCATTTTCAATATTCTGGACCGAAACACTATAGTTTGCATGTTCTTTTTCTTCTAATGATTGCTTCATTCATTCGTCCATTTGTTTAACAAATCTGTTGTCTACTTACTAGGAACTATTCTACATGCTTGAAATATACCAATAAATCAAGCACAGCAAGATCCCTGCCCAGGTAAAGTTATTTTATCAGGCTTGGGGAGATGGGGGCGAACATAATAAGTAAGGAAGTAATATAGCATGTTATTGAATATGATAATTGCTATGGAAGGAAGAAGTAGAGCAGGGAAAGGACGGTGGCTGTGAAGGTAGTGTGGGGGCAATGTGCTGCACTAAGCAGGTGGCAGGACTGGTCTCCGTGAGAAGGTAACAGCGAGCAACCTGGGAAGTTGTAAAGGAGTTGGTCATGCAACCCCCTGGAAAAGGACAGAAGAAAACCCCAGTGTAAAACTCCCAGGGGACGGCATGATGGGATGCCTAGGAACAGCAGGAGGCCAGTGTGGCTGGAGCTGTATGATCCAGGAGAAAAGTAGAAGAGGCTTAGGTCGGAGGATTAATAAGAGATCAAGTGATATCAGGCTTTGTAAGCTGTTCGAAAGATTTTATTTTTTGTCAAAGTGAACAGGAGAGCCAGTGGCAGGTTTAAATACAAGAGTAATGTAATCTGACCTGATTTTTTTTTAAGAAAGTCCATTTCACATTAAATTTTGTGAAAACATGGAAAATTATGTGTTTGTTCTTCTCCATTGTGAAGTTTTCCTAGGCAAATGTAAAGCATCTTTTCCATAAAACCTCCTTATCAGAAAGGATCCTCCCCTAGAGGTTCCCCAGCCATTATGGCTCTTAATACACATATAATATCAATCATACAGTAGCTTTAAAGTTTGTGGTAGATTTATGGACAGAATTCATCTCCTTTACTAAGTGAAAAGACAGCCTGAGTTTTATGTATCTTTAAATCCTTTATATCAACTAGCATCATTTATATCAACTAGCATGAGTAAGATATGGAAACTTTTAATAATTATTTATGTTACTCTTTGAAAACTTACATCTTTCCTTTCTTTTTAAAGGAGTTAAATTGCTCAGATTACCAAAATATATGTAATTATAGAAATAAGAATACAGAAAAATAAAAATAGAATGATCTCATGCAATTCCACCAGCTAAGATTAAAGTAATTACTATCTTGCTGTATTTTCTTCCAGCTTTTTTTTTTTTCTCTATGTCTTTGTATATTTAGATCTATGGATTATCCTATCCATTTTATCATAAACTTTGGTGTTGAAATTTTTAGCACATCATTAAATATCAATTGGGAACAAAATTGTTTTGCACTTTCTTCAAAGTATCTTTTTCTTCTTATTTAGAAAGATTTTTTTCCCACTTTTATTGGAGCTATATTGAGTAAAATGATATTGTCTCCTGAATTTTTTTATCTCTGATTGTGACCAGAAGAGTTACTTTACTATATTAAGACTTGATTGATCTGATTTATTGACAAAAGTTTATCAAAGGTTTTGAAAGAGTGGATCAAAATCAAGTTTATTATTGAGAGAGAGAGTCATCATTTTTTAGAAACTTTATTTAGATATAATTTATATATCACAACCCACCACTACAACCTAAGTTCAGAATATTTTCATCACTCCTAAAAGGAAAAATGTTACTTCCCATCTCCCCTCCACCAGTCCTTAGAAATCATTAATCTATTCTCTGTCTCTACGGATTTTCTTATTCTGGTCTTTTCTTATAAATGGAATGTTAACATATGTGTTCTTTTGTGACAGACTTATAATTAGCACAATATTTTCAATGTTCATCTATATTGTAGCATGTATCAGTACTTCATTCATTTTTACGCCTGAATAACATCCCATTGCATGGGTAACCATATTTTCTTTATGCATTCACCACTTGATGGGCATTTGGGGCATTTACACTTTTGGACTATAATAATTAATGATGCTGTGAACATTTGTGTGCAACTTTTCATGCAGACATATGTTTTTATGATTGTGGATAAAATCTCTGAGCCACTACTTTGTAGCGGTGGATTTAGGCAGTGGCTGGCTTCTCTCAGAGTGATCCGTGATTTATAAGCAGGGCTCTGAGTGAGAGCAGTAGCCTCTGGTCTTCTCAGCTTACCTCTCTTGACTGAAAAGTCTCTGCCCCATGAGCGAGCTGGGGTGAGAGTGATTGAGAGCCCTTGCATTCCTGGCCTGCCTTAACTGAGTAGAACTCCTCCTGAGAGTGGAGGCTGAGTGGATGAAGACAGCCCCAGATCTCTTAGTCTTTTTTTCCTGGAGTGAAACTTCTGCAATGTGGAACTGGGGGAGATGCTGAAGCCCTCCCTCCCTGAGAGCAGAGGGAAGAGAAGGCTCTGAGTTTTTGTCTGCACCTGCCTGTGGTAGAGCTTCCAGCGTGCCGAGCTCAGTGGGTGGGAGGAGGAAAGCTGTCCTAGGCTCTCCCTGTTCTTATGATGATTTATTACCTTTTCTAGAATAAAAATTTCCCTGTTTTCTTTATACCTTTAGGACAATTTCCATAGAATTTAAATTGCTTTATCATATTCACCAGTTCTGGATCTTTCTATGGGGAGGGAGTTTGCAAAACTTCTCATGCCACTATTCCGACATGCTTCTACAGGGTTACCATTTTTTGAGTATTTAGACACAATTTAAGCTCTTCGAGTAAATCATTACATTAAACTTTTCTGACATAACTATTAATACAATTACTTTACAGAGAGAAAAACTGGAACTTGCTTAAGGACACATAGCTAGTAAGCATTGGTGTTGGAATTTAAATCCAGTTTTGTCTCAGTCCAAATCTCATGCCCTTAAACACTATGTTAACATACAGAGAAGAGAGTGATCTTGAAGATTAAGACCTGGTCAGCCTCCAAAACAATGATTTCAGGATTGAAGCTTCAGGAGATGAAATACTGGGCAATTGTGGAGGGGTATAACTAGGTAGAGAGAGGAGAAAGTGATTCTCGGTAAGTAACCAAGAAAACTCAACTCATTTTCACATTTCCATCAGGGCTGCCTGCTTCTTGCAATTGCTTTGGGCTTACTGAAGTGGAATAAAAAATACTCAAAGGCATGTAACTGATTATATAACAATTTACAGATTCAGCAAAGCACTTCAAATTGCCAACCAGCCTGAAAATGACTATGAGTGCATTATAACCTGTGCAAGAGAGGCCCTTAATGCAGCCAAAACTTTTCACTAGTAATACACCTCTGAAACCCACCTGCCAGTTACTGTTATTTCTTCATATTATGTCAATGATAGACCAGGATTTGGGGGAGAAGAATCAAGGACTCTGTAAACACTTAAGAAGGATTAATTTACAGATGAGGGGAAACATTCTTCAGTATTAGCTTCAGAGTAAATTAGCATATAAACATCTTTAGACCTGGTTCTCACCCACTTGCCACACCAGCCCCAATGACAAAATTGGTAACTGAGACTAGATCCTGAAATATAATCTAATAAGAAGACCAATATTTTTACTTATTATAATTTCAGTATAAAAAGGAAGATACAGAGACAAGATTTAAGAAAAAAAACTTCTTCTCCTCTTAGCACCCAAATTGTGAATGTCAAAATAAGTATCTACAAAATGAAAAAAAAACCTGTTTAATCTTAAATGTAAAATGTAAAATATACAAATCTTTAATACCTTCTAATATAGAGATGAAAGTATAGGTGTTTGTCCCATTTCACCAAATATTTATACAAAAACTGATTTATAACTAAGGCAATAGGAATTTCCGTATGTGATGTAGAAAAAGTGGAAGGGGTGTGTGTCAAAAATAACCTTTCGCCTGCTTTCATAAACACCATGTACAGATCCTTAAGGTATTTATCAAGATCAATAGCATTATTTTAATGTTTGAAGTCTCTGCCTATATTCCACTTATCCTGAATATGTGTTCATGATTGCTTAATTTTTATTTCCTATTTCTTCCTTATTCCAGTTTTCTCTCTTCCCTCCATCCTCTCCTCCCTCCCTCCATTCCTTTCTTCCTTCCCTTCTTTCTTTCTTTCTCTTTCTTTCCCAGAAACACTGAGCGACTATATTCCATTCTAAAAAGACTTGCTTAAGGACACATAACTAGTAAGCATTGGTGTTGGAATTTAAATCCAGTTTTGTCTCAATCCAAAGCTCATGCCCTTAAACACTATGTTAACATACAGAGAAGAGAGTGTCATAATCAGTAACCAATCAGGTCCCTTCTTTCAAAGTCTGCTGGTAATTGGTCACTGAAGAAACAGCACCAAGCTTGCATCACATACCTCAAGAACCATGTTATTGGAAACTGAAAATGCTTAATAACTTACATTGTATTTTTAAAATATTCAATAAAATTCTAAATAAGCTCACTCCAGGTAAAACGCACCAAAAAAAAAGTGTTTATAATTTGCCGAGCAACAATGCATTTAGACATATCTAATAGGTCTCTATCTGACGATTTATGCTACAACGGTTATGGGATAGAAACTGTTTTTGTATCCAATTTAAAAGCATGAATGTTCTCTTTACCCTAGAGCCTTAAGACAATTTACAGAAGTAGGCCAGTATGAAGTATTGCCACAATAAACTGCTGTTTTGCTTCCCTTTTGTAGCAAAAATTAGGAAAACGCTGCAATGTTGTGGAGTCATAAAATATGTTAGCAATAAAACAAATACAAGCTATCAAGTTTATTTAATTTCTACTGTTACCATCATTATTCAGAGACCTTTTTAAAGTCTTTCATATATTTGAAAGTAATTTATTTTGAAAAAATATATCAAAGTTGGAAAAACAGATTTTTTTTCAAAATTCTCAGTTGTGAACAAAATCCTCCTTCATAAAACAAAATATAAGAAAGTTCTTTTATTTGTTTCACTGCGGGAAACGTTATTTGAAAAATAATTCTATTTCAAAGTATTAATGCCAGCGGACATGCTGTGACAATATACTTGATATCTTTTTTAAAACAATTAACTATTTTTTGCCTCATCAGATCATGACCAATTATATAAAGTAAATCTGTATTAAGTCAGATAGTGTATAGGAATAAAATCATCAATACACTTTCTTCCATTCAAAATACACAATTGTTAGAATATCAAAAATCAAATCTGAGAATTATTGACATGTTTGTCTAACATACAATACTTTTCCTATTCTAAATATCGATAGTTGCAATAAAATATAGATAAACATAGTTTTTGTTGTTGACCCAAATTACAAGAGCTATAATTAGTGGAAATGACACAAAAAAGTAAAACTATAAAAACAACAATAAATTTAAGCAACTCTTTTAAAGTTATTTAACTGTTATTATTCAAATCGTTTCACAAGAGAGACATTAGTATTATACGCACTTATTTCTAATTAGCAAAAAAAATGTAAGTTTACCAACAGATACACAGAGTATTTGAAGACTTGATATTGTACATCACCTGATTTTTTTAAAGAAAGAATTATTCCAAAATACATGACATTATGTGTTAACTTTATTTTACAAATTTATTATATCAAATTATTTCTGAATTTCCCTGGAGAATTAAATTATTTGACAGAGGTTCTCAAGTCTGTCAAATTGGGATCAAGGTTGAGAACACATACCCTAAAAATCTTACAACTCTCTCAACACATATGAAGAATGATCCAATGCAATGATATACAACTTCACCCATAATAAGAAGAAAGGGAAGATTGATAGTTTTAAAGTAATCTCTAGCTTTCATAGAAATTCTCAAGTTCATCAATAATAGTTAACACAGAGCACAGACAATAAGAAGTGAGATAACTCTTCTTATAACCAGAGTCAAGAGAAAACCCCTACGGTAAACAAAATGGATGTTCCCTAAAAAGCCAAAGACAGAACTACCATATGGTTTAGCAATTCCACTTCTTAATATATCCAAAAGAAATGAAATCACTGTCTCAAAGAGATAACTGCACCCCCATATTCTTTGCAGATTTTTTACAATAGGTAAAAATATGGAAACAACTGGAGTATCTGTCAATGGATGAACAAATAAAGAAAATGAAAATGTGAAGTTATGGTTTCGTTACTTAACCTTACTGAGGTAATCATGTAGCAATATACACATATATCAAGTCATTACATTATACACCATAAACTCACACAATGTTATATGTGAATTATATCTCAGTAAGTCTAAAAAAGGAAAGAAAAATTAATTCTAATGTATTAAAAAACAAAGAAAAATTACAAAAATGGTATAAGAAATGCTTGTATACTCTATAATCAACTTCATCAAAATTGCTTACATTTTTCCTCATTTGTTTTCTCTTTCTCTTTTTTTTTCTCTCTCTCCCTTTCTCCCTTTATATATACATACAGACACACATGCAGTTTTTAGTTTGCATGATTTCAAATTGACAAATTTCAGTTTCTATGGTTTAGTTACATAACACCAATCCTCCAAGAGCATGTGCTATGGACTGAAACTTTGTGTTCCCTTAAATACATATGTTGAAACCTTAATCTCCAAAATGATGGCAATTGGAGTTAGGGCCTTTGGGAGACAATTTGGGTCATGAGGGTGGAGTCCCTGGTGATGGAATTAGTGCCCTTATAAGAAAAGACATAACAGAGATGATCACTTTCTACCATGAGAGGATTCAATAAGAAGGCTGCAGTGTGCAAACTAGAAAGAGGGCCTTAACCAGACATTGAGTCTTTTGAAAACTTGATCTTGGTGTTTCCAACCTCCAGAACTTTGAGAAATAAATGTTTATTGTTTTATCTTTCCAGTTTATGGTTATTTGTTATAGCAGTCCTAACTTAGACAGCTAGATTCAGATTTCAGTTACCACAGAATATTAACTATGATTAAATGCATAAAGCACAAATTTTACTACTGGGTCTTCCTTCCATAATCATGTAAATAACAGATGCATATCACAATCAGTGACCAATCAGGTCACTTTTTTCAAAGTCTGCTGATGATTGTTCCCTGAGCATCTTTTATGCAGTTCATGCACAGACAGCAAAGTGTGCAGTTGTATTGCTTTCTGACCCACCAGTAATAAGCCAGCATGACATCTTCAAAAATGGATAATCAAAGGAGATAGTTTTCCAACAAAGATAAAAGTCCAACAAAGAAATAAACAGTGAAAGTGCTGAAAATGAAATTGGGTGTGATTATAAGATAAATGCCTGTGGGAATGTTGACAAGACTACTGTCTGAGAGACTTAATATGCAGCCAGAGGAGTTTAGTGAAGGCAAACCTAGCAACATAAATAAAGAGTTACTATGTTTTAAAAGGTACAGATGTCCTAGAGAAAGTGACAAATAATTTTACATTAAATAATGCTTGGAAATATTTCACATCAAGAAAACAAAGGACAAATGTTGGAAGCTGATCACATTTAGAAAAGAGTACAACATTTCCCAAGACAGGAAAAGTGCTCACTCCATACTGTGCTACGTATTATAATTATACACCTGACTGTCATAAGATGAGAAAGCAAGTACTGTTCAAATATTCAATAACATTTTTACAAAGAAATAAAACACTTTAATTCCCTATGTTTCTAAATAAATATTGGTTTTATTATGTTCCCATCTCTATATATTTATAACCAATAGTAAGAGAATTTTTAGTGTTTGGCAAGAAATGTTAAAGGTCAAGGAGCAATGCAATTTGGCTCATTGAAAATGAAGAGTGCTTAGTACAGTTTCAGCCTGCATGGTTATTTTTATGATCCTAATATGTATATGTATGCATATATGTATACATGCAACTGTGACATGCTTACTTAATTAGCTTACAAGTAGGGTAAAATCTCAGACCCTGAACATTTCTTGATAGTTTTAGTAATGAAGGTTGGTTGTGACCTACATTACTTTCTGGAAGAAACTAGAAGAAGGTCTCATAAGCCAATTGGCATGATTTGAGAGAAGTCTATCTAATTAGCAATGAAAATGATGACCAAACTATATGATTGTCTGGACAATACATTTTCTTTAGTTTATTGCTTGTAAATGAGGAGGTGCCTGTAGGGTGAGTCCTAAAATGGGTTCAAGTAGTTGCCCTCATTGTTACTCACTCTCTTCTAGGCAGGAGTCCTCCTCACCAATATGGCAGTCAATATTGGTTTGCTCCATTGGAATAACTAGCACTGAGATTTGTCCTCAGTTGACAGAGGGTTCTGACCTTTTTCAGATAAGAGATTTGCATCTACGCTGCATGTAAAAGGAAGACAAATGACAATAACAATAACAATAAATAGACTGTTGAAGAGGGTATTTTCCGAAGATGGTGATAATGAAAGCTCTCTTCCCCCATGTTCCTCTGCAGTGTCACCTGGCCAGTCCCTCACCAAGAAGCTGAGCTTATTTCTCAGTCCCACCAAATCTGATTGAACCTGTGATTGCTCTGTCAGGCACAGGCTTAGCTTTTAAACTGGCCTGAAAGTTTCTGCAGAAAGCTAATCTTGTAAGCTAGCAACCATGTTAGAAGAAAGACTTCCTTGAGACCACCAGCCTATGAGAAAAAGCTCCAGAGAAAGAATCAAAGGATAGGATGCCAGAGAGAGAGGGATAAATGATTTCAACATGCCAGACATGTGAGTGAAGAAGGAAACTTAGGGGACCCTCTGGCCCAAGCTGCTCTAACTGATGCCATGTGGAATGAGGTCATCCCACCCACCTGAGACCTTTCCAGATTCCCAATACATGAAATCATGAACAACATGAATGGTTGTTTAAAGCTGCTAAGTTTGTGAGGGTTTGTTACATCATAAGAGATAAAATAATAACTAACATTTAACAACACCAAGCACTGTGCTAAGTTCTTTATAGGATTACATCTTTCTTTTCAACCATCCTAAAGGTTGGGTGCTATAATTTCCTCATTTTACCTGAAAGCAGGAGAATCAAGTTTTGAACTTGGGGAGTCTCACTCCATATTATGCTCTTAACTCTGCCCCTTATGAAAAAACAGCTATTGAATGGTGGGCAAGAAAATGTCCAGTAATGGTGCCAAATGTATTTGGATGATTCATTTGTCCTTTATCCCTAAGCCTCAGTAAGTATTGAAACCACACATTCTGCTGATGTACTTTCACGGTTCTTCAACCAAGCAAAAGGGAAGTGTTGGGGAAGTGTAAGGAGGAACAGACAAGGAAATGTGAAATGGGCAATAAGTGGTTTCTGCCCTCCATCTTGCAAAAAAACTCAGATTCCTGCACTCTTGTTTTTCACAATATAACATTCTCTTTTAGTTACTGAATTTTTCTTTATAAAAAAACTTCTAACTCTAGTATAAGTAGTTTATATGTTAACACAAAAATCCTCAACAAAATATTAGCAAATATAACTCAACAATATGTTAAAAAGGGACATACACCATGATGAAGTGGCATTTATTCCAGGGATGATAGGTTGGTTCAATATTTGCACATCAATCAATGTGATTCACCATGTTAACAAAAAGAAGGATAAAAATCATATGATCATCTCAATACATGTAGAAAAAATATTTGACTAAATTCAACATCCATTCATGATAAAAGCACCCATCAAAGTTGGCATAGAGGGGACAAATCTCAACATAGGGGGTTAATATCCAAAATACATAAACAGTTCATATAACTCAATGTCAAAAAAAATCTTATTAAAAAGTGGGCAGAAGACTTAAATAGACATTTTTCCAAAGAAGATACACAGATGGCCAAAAGGCATATGAAAAAATGCTCAGCATCACTGATCATCAGGGACATGCAAATCAAAACCACAATGAGACATCACCTCACATCTGTAAAAATGGTTATCAAAAAAAAAAAAGTCTCCAAATAACATATGTTGGCCAGGGTGTGGATAAAAGAGAACCCTTGTACACTGTTGATGAAATTGTAAATTGATGTAGCCACTATGAAAAACAATATGCAAATTCCTCAAAAAATTAAAATAGAATTACTATATGATCCAGCAATTCTACTCCTGGGTATATCTCTAAAGAAAATGAAAACAGTAATTTGAAAAGATATGTGCATCCCACTGTTCATAGCAGTATTATTTACAATAGCCAAGATATGGGAGCAACCCAATTGCCCATTATATATATATATATGATATATATAATGGAATATTACTCAGCCATAAAAATGGAATTCTGCTATATACAACAACATAGATAGACTTAGAGAGTATCATGCTTAAGTGAAATGAGGTAGAGAAAGATAAAATATTCTATGTTATCACTTTTATGTGGAATCTGAAAAATGAAACTAATGTGTATAACAAAACAGAAACACTCACAAATACAGAGAACAAACAAGTAGTTATCAGTGAGGAGAAGGGAGGGGGGAGAGGCAAGATAGGGGTATGAGATTAAGAGATACAAACTACTATGTATAAAATAAATAAGCACAGAGAAATATAGCCATTTGTTTGTAAGAACTTTAAGTGGAATATAGTATTTAAAGGCATGTTTAAAGATAACTAGCAAAAATACATTTAGTATAATAGTTTATAGGCTAGTCATTCAATTCCCGAATTATAGAACTTACATTTTGATGAGTGTCTGTTATTTTTTCAACTGCCTTCCACTGTTGTTTGTTGCTGTTTTCTTTGGGGAAAAGGAAAAAATAAAATATTAATATATCATCCAAGGACAAGGTTTGGAGATTTAGAAGTCTTCAAAGTCCTTTGCCCACTGACTTTATTTAAGCCCAATTAACAAGATTTAATTTTGTATCTATCATAAGTATTTATATATTTCATATATGAGTGCAGAAACACTCTAAAACATAAAAAAAAAAAAAAAGGTCTCCACAGTAAAGTATTTTGAATAATGTCAAAGAAAACTTGCATTGGGTGAAGTTAAACAGTCAAGGAGGACTTTATCCAAGATGATTTTTGTAGGGAAAAGAAATTACTCTTCAACTCCACTGAAACAAAGTGTTGGAGAGTCTTACCAGGTGAGTTTGGAGGGAAATCTTAGGCTACTGGCATTTGTTTATTGGCCTTACCCAAAGGGAAATTGAACTTTCTCGTATCCTCAAGACAGGAGGTCCAGGATATACCCACCCAAATTAGATTTCTCCCTCCCACAGAGACTGAGATACTGGAGCACTGTCTTCCTTGATGATTATATTTCACAGGGATGGCTCCCAGGTCCTTGAGAAAGACATTCCTTGGGTCATAAAACTGTCCAAATACTTTTAAGGGAATTTATGTACATTTTAAAGGGGGCAGAGAGAGAATTTGTAATTACAAGTTTTCTAAAGTAAATGCTCTAAGAAAAGGGAGACGGGGTACTATAGTTGAGAATAAATCTGTCTAAAGTTTAGCCAAGTTGAGGGGAACATTACAGTCATTGTGATCAGGAATATATTGATTTTATAACCTTTGTAACAGGAAAACAAAAGTGTCCATTGTTCTCTTTCTTTTACATAAGAAAGAAAATATCCGTGTGTCTGTGCCCTGTATGTGTGAGATGAAGAAACTGTAAGCGGGGATTTCACTGACCTAAAGCGTTTGCAGCTATAACCAGGCTGGCTTGATTTTAATTAAGGACCATCTGTATTTGGAATACAAGTCCATTGGAAACTTAACTGCTGTAACGGTGGTACAGATACTCTGAAAGTTTTGAATCATTTAAGAGCAATTAAACCTCATTTTTGTTGGTCAGTGAGCTGATGGATCAGACTACAGAAATTTCAATGCCATTTTATGTAATTGAAAGTACATTTAATGCCAACTCATAATGACTTTTGTTTTCCTTTTGAATTTTTTGGGGCTGTGAAAATGGGGAATCTTAATGCCACGAGTTCCCCAGAGTCTCGATTGCTCCACTCTGTGCACTTATAATTCTGAATAAAGCATTTCTTCTTAATACCTAACTAGGTCTGTTATCTATTGAACCCATGGGAGGCCAAGGGACAAGTCAATAGTTTAATCTCTACTAAACCATTTACTAGATCTGTAAATAAAACTTCTTTAATTAATTGCATTCTCTGTTCTTAACTCTTGCTGATAAAACTGCTAAGATATAGACTGTGATGGAAAAAAAATAAGCAGAAGATATGTGATAGAATAAATGCAAAAATAAAAATTATTTAAAATACCTACACTTGAAAATCTGAACTTTGTGATGAAAGAGTCATCAATAAACAGGCCTTAGCCTTCTTTCAACATACTGGCCTTCAGTTTGCTAGAATAACAGTTAAAATGTAAAATTACTTCTATTTTCATTTCCATCTACCTATTCACTTTCTAATACACTTGGAATCTCCCAATCTCTATTTGAAATATTTTTACTTACCTTTGATATCATCTAAAATTGGATGATCTTTTTAAAGGAAATTCTCAAATAATTTTCCCATTGGTTTTCCTCTCCTCTCTTGTGCAATTGTATACTCACCTATGTAATATTACAACTTTGCAATCTGTACAATGTTCTTTGCAATATGAATATACTAGAAGATACATTGAGAAAGGTATTCATTCTTGTAGCATTGTTAAGAACAAGAAACTGAAGAGGAAAAACCTCAGAATAATTGCCACTTCAGCATTTACTCTTTGTGTCACCTTTGTACATTCACTGATCTCCCTGAGAAACTCAATTTCCTTATCTGTAAAATGGGAAAAATATTGGTACCTACCCTACAGAGTCATTGTGAAGATTAAAGCTGATAATTTAAAACATTTGTTACAGAGTCTGGAACATTGTAAATGTTTAAAAATTAGCTAGCGTAACTGAAAAAGACTCACAGGACTTAAAACAGAGCATATGGATTTCAACTTATTTTTATGTCATTTTATTAAAATGTAAGTGTCATTTTGTCAAACTATTTGTTGGCTCCTCTATAGTACTTTTCTTTTAGAAATTAGGTTTTATAAAGGTAAATAGATATTATAAGACACCCCAAATAAATTTTTCTCTACCAATGATACATTTTTTCCTGTGTTCTTATTGTACATTATTTAATATTTAACTGGCATAATTGCAGTCTGAAAGTAATATAATAGTATAAAATCAGTGAAAGTAAAATGAAAGAAAGAAACCCTCATGAAAATCATCCTAAAATATATAATTTGTGTTAAATATAATCATAATATTATATAATTTTGTATTATTTTCAACCTATATTCTTATCAAGATCCTTTTTCTATATTTTTATTGTAAAAATGCATTTTTAGGAAAAATCTTTAGTGTGAAGCAGATTAATTATGGTTTCAGTTATTTAATATGATAGATGTATAAAATAAGGAATACCTAAAATTTGGTTTCAGAAATTCTTTATATTTTCTAATAATAAATGTATGCCAATTTAAAATAATAGTCATTTATAGTTCTCTTTTGTTGCTATTAATCACACATGTGTTTTGTTCTTCTATACTTTTTTTTTCCTGTTCAACAAAGTAATACAATGCAAATGTTCTATGACTCAAAATACAGAATGGCTTAGGATAAAAGGGAATAACCACCCATCTCATCTTTCCTGTCTTCTAATACCATTCCCCAAAGCAGTCACTCTTTTCTTGTTCCTGATTTTAGTTTATCTGATGTTTATACTGCAGTAAATTGAATTATTGACTCCAAATCTGGATCCTCAGCTTTAGTAGATGATTTTCCATTTCTTATCATTTTAGCTTGGTCACTAGACTTGTTCTGGCCAATGTGATGTGTATTAGTCACGGTTTTTGTGCTATTTTCAAACCTGGACCTAAGAGCTTTTGCATGTTTCCCCATACCCTCTGTTTCTGCCTTCACCATAAGAAGAATTTGCCCCAAGGAATGTACTGGTCCAAGGAAGGTAAGAGACATGAGAAGCAGACATAAGTCAAACCAAAAGCAGGAGCCAAGTCCAAGCAGATGTGCAGCTTGAAGCAGAGCTGTCCAGTGTATCTGAGCAGATCAGATGTTCCCCACCCCAGGTGACCTGCAGACACATGACTGAGAATTATATGTCACTGAGTTTTGAAGGCTTTATTTCACAGCAAGGATTGATTGATACTCTTCCCAAATGTTTTACTGTCTCTGCTTCGTCACAGTTCCATATACAGATTATATATTATTTTACAGATTATGATACTGTTTTAAATTTTCTATAGTTTGTGTCTATAACTTTTAAATAAAATGCTGTAACTTTTAGGTCTAGTCTGTCGCCTCAACAATATTGACTTTCTACTTTGCAAGATGAAGGTAATAAATAGTACTGCTGTTTTCCATTTTTCTCTCTGCACTGAGAATCCATCTTCTTTCAGATCTTAATCATTCCCCGGTTCGCTATGTCTCTTTACCATGCTAATTTTATAAAGTTAAAAACAAAAACATGCAAGAATAGGAATAAAAATAAAAGTAAGTGACAACAGAAAACAACATTAACAATAAGAAATACCAAGTAGTATGTTAAGGTTACATTTCCTTTTGTATCCATACCATTGAGTCACTCTGAGTGGGGTTTTCCTAACTAGGAGTATATTTTTAGTATATATATTATTAGTAAGTAGAATATGAGTGTCAATACTCTCTAATAATTAACAACCTGTTCATCTTAAAGCACTTTCATTAAAAAGAACAGTGGTGGAAATTTTGCTTTTCCTCTTTTCTTAATTCCCTATCATTTAAACATATTGCTAACTTTGGCAATCCAGCTCTTTGTGGATTTTGATGAAAGGACAAGATCTGATTCAGGCTATAGATGTCAGACCAGGTATTCATTCTCCCAGGGCCCTGGAAGCTAATGGTCAATTTCACTCATTCAGGAACTTCTCAAGAGTTTGAGTTCGGAAGAAAAAATGTAACACAAGCAAGAAGATGCAGTTGAGATGGCCTTCCAGGTGTCTCATGAATTCAATGTTCATTAGAGTTGGCACCAGAAAAACATTCAAACCAGATTTCTGGTGAGATGGGCTGAGTTCTTGTTCACCTATCTTTTAATAAATCCAATTTCCATTACATTAAAGAGAATTGGTTTCTTGTGCTGGCAAGTAAGTTTCTTGATTTGTATATTATTCTTATAATATTTTATTTTTAAAATCATGGCTGTTTAATCTATGAGTAGAAAAGTTAATTACTACATTAAGCATAATTTCAGCTGTATAACTTGAACAATTTTGATGAATATTAATTTTCAGTAAAAGACAAATGATAGATCATTTTAGCATTTTGATATTAGATACATCAAATTTTGATTAAAAAACTAATCTAGAGACATAGTTATTAAATATTTATTTATATTATTTTTATTTTATCATGTATTTATTGTTATATATTTATTAATTCAAAGGTTTAAAGAAAAATAAAATAGAATTTAACTCACCAGTTTGGAGTGACCAAACTCACATTTATACTGCTGTCAAACACTCTGTCAACAATTTTCAATTCTTTCTCTCTCCGTGAGTAATTTAGCAAAATATATGCATTATTATCCTCCAGTGAAAAAAGAAAGAAAAGAAAAGAAAGAAAGAAAGAAAGAAAGAAAGAAAGAAAGAAAGAAAGAAAGAAAGAAAGAAAGAAAGAAAGAAAGAAAGAAAGGAAGAAACTCAAATTATATTGAAGCATACAAGTAATGACCTTAGGAGTTTTAAATGAATTAACAACATAGAACAAAATATCAACAGAATGTTGCTAATAGCGAGAGGTTAATTTTTAGACAGACCTATTAGAAATTTATGTCACATTTATGAATCAATGAAATTATTTCACTATTATAGACCTTTTTCTGAAACCTTTGGAATTTCTTTTTTGGGACTTAGCTCAGGATTAGTTTTGTAAGCTGACCATGAAGTTTAGTCTTACTACTTCAGTTACATTGTTTTTCTTTGATTTAGACCGCATCTTCCAACTTAATCACTCTCTTATTTAATAAACTTGGCTCAAAATCGGTTGTGTGGTTTCCAAAAATTGAATCCACTTTTAAATGATAAACATTTTCCTTGATGGGAAATGTAGAAAGGAATACACTGTAGCCTCCAAGAATAATCCCAAGAGAAGATCCAGAAATACTTTGAACAATGTCAGCATATTTAGGAAAAATGTATGGTCTTACATTGTCACTATTCACTATTCTCTCTACTATGTGTTTGGTATTTTAAGGATATTTTAAGGATAAATCTTTTAATACATCCTTCATAATCACTACTTAGAAAAGACAAATTTTTCTCTACCTCATTTATTTCTCTACCTTATATTATACTTGATATTAATATTTAAAGGAATTTTTAACCTTTGTAAATACTATGAAAGTAACAAGGATTTACTTTATATTTTTCCTGGCAATTTGCACATATGAAAACTAGAATATGTTGTTTTAAAAACAGAGTAAATTTCATTCATTTTGAGTCTATGTGATAGTTCGCTATTTGCTTGCTAGCTTGTTTATTAGTTTTCTAATGAATTTCCAGGAGATTAACCCTCACCTGATTTGATTTTTTATTTTAAGTTTTCAATTTATAAATATGTATTCCATGACTTCTAATGCCAATAATTCTGCAAGGTGAAAATAATGGGCATGATCTTTTTCCTTATTGGAGCTTGTATTTTAGTGTAGGGGAGAGAAAAAAATAAACAAAATTACTCCTCATGCTGAGGAGTGCTCCAAAGGAAATAAACAGGGTCTAGAATGAGGTTTCTATCCTAGAAATCCTAGTGATCAAAAGAGAATCTATCTGATTCTTGGAGAACAAGAAAGAAGCCAATCAAGAATTCCGGACAACAGGAGAAGAATGGTACTGGCGAATTTGAGTAAAGGCCATTATAGATGGATTACAGAGACCTGGTGTTTGGGGAATAAAATGGAATGATTCTGAAGTAATAAGCAGAATCTAAACTATGCAGGATCCTGTAGGAAAGGAAAGGGTTGAGACGATTCCGAATTTGTATTTAGAAATGTGTAAGATTCTGTCTTATACAATTTAAGCATTTTGGTGGCTTTTAATAAAATGTCTAAGAAAGGTGAAGACATTGTGTGGAGAGACAAAAATAATTTGTTTTACTTTAGACTTCTTAAATTTTAGAGATCTTGATGTATAAATATTCTGATTGATATAGAAACCTTTTGTGTGGTACATGTGTGGAGGTGTGTGTAGACAGATATAAACATGCATGTATATGCACAGGTCCTAATGAATAGCATAATTTAAGCATTTTCATTTGATAAAGAATTCAACAGTAAAATCTCAACATTCTTGCATGTATCATTTGCCTTGATGAAAACTGTAAAGTCGATTGTAACTTTGCACACAGACAATTGAATGATTTTTGTTTGATGCTGTATACTTTCCACGTGGAGATCTTACCAATTCCCCATACTTACACTCTTAATTCCTTATATAGCTCCAATTCATATCTTGTATGGAACTCGCCTTGAGACAAATAAGAAGAAAATCAATAGCTCATTTCCACATAATAAATTCATATGAGTCTCTCATAGATGTGTAAAATTTAAGATGTTTCCCTGAAAGGTACATTAATGCATATTTTTCTTAAAATTTCAGCAATGTCCCTGAAAAGCAGAAGGAATTTATTAATTTTTTGTAAATATGAAGGAATAAAGGAGTCCAATAAACATTTTAAGATATATTTCTGCTGAATTTCTAAACCAATATCATTATTATGATCTTATAAAAAATTACACTTGATCCAACAATTCCACTTCTAGGTATATGTACAAGAGAAATGAAAACATACATCCATGTAAAAACTGGTACATAAATATTCATAGCAGTATTATTCTTAACAACCAAAATGTGGAAACAACTCAAAAATCCATTAATAGGTGAATGGATAAACAAAATTTGATATATCCATACAATAGAATATTATTCAGCCAAAAAGAAATTAAGTATTGATGAATGCTACAACAAAAATAAATCTTGAAATTGTACTAAATATAAAAACCCAGACACACAAGGCCACAAATTATTTTATTCCACTTATATGAAATATCCAAAAGAGGCAAAAAGAGAGAGATAAAAAGTAGAGATTAGAGGTTGACAAGGCTGAGGGGTGGGAAAGGAATGGAGAGTCATTGCTGATATGTACTGGGTTTTCTTTTCTGGCAGTGATGAAAATGTTCCAAAATTAGGTTGTGGTGGTGATTGTTCAATTCCATGAATATACTAAAAGGCATTGAATTATTCATTTTAAAATGGTATGTGAATTATATCTCAGTTAAGCTATTAAAGGATTAAAATCCAAATATACAAAAAAGGAAGTAAAAGAAATCAGATATAACTTCATACAAAATTATAAAATAAATTTGTATGTTTAGATGAAATGCTAGTTTTCTAGGAAAATGTAAACTTCCAAAATGAACTCTAGAAGGTGTAAGAAACCTGAAGAATCCAGTAACATCTGAATAAAGTGAGCATACTGCAAAGTATTTCAACCCAATTAAATACATTGTGCAAAATTATTTCATGGGCTAGTTCAAATTGAAAGAATAATAAATATATATATATGCTATTCAAAATGTTCTAATACATAGGGAAGGAAAATAAACAAGATGAACAAAGCAACCAAAACAACAACAAAAAGATGAAGAATGTAGAATAAGCACAAATGCATTTATGACTAGCACATAAATTATAAAGTATTATTAAATTTGATCTAAGTGTATATTAAGAATAATAAGCTACATGACCAAGTAAGCATTACACTGGGGATGCAATGATGTGCCAAGCTTATCATCTATATAATAAAAGATAAATGAGAGGTAAATATAAACACTGAATTCTTATAAACCTTCCCCAAATAGCTAAGAAAACAAGCAGTATTTGTTCCTATGATTGTATCTATATACATGTAATTATATACCAACATCAATTTAAATTAGCAGTCAACATCATTCTCAGCAAGGAAACACTGAAGACATCCTCAATACAAACAGGAAGAGGAATGTAACACTCTGACTCCATATTATTTAACATGGCTTGACATTTCAACAACAAATTTTGAAGAGTGTGAAATGTAAGTCGTAAGTGTTAGAAACAAAGAAAAAATAGAGGAATCATTAAAACACTAGCTCTAGAGTCACATTTTCTGTAGTAGAAGCCCATCTTCTGCTTTATCTCATCAAATACTGGTTAAAAACACGACATTTATGTTTGGAAAGACAAATATTTGCACGTGTAGAGGGAAGGGGTGGGGTGGAGAACAGAAAAATGTCAGGTTGGTGTTTCAATTTGCCTGGTGAATGCCTGCTGCAATTTTCCTCAGTCTGTCTTGGTCCCAGAAAAGTTTACCATGTGAGCCAACTGTTCTCACTGCTTTAGGGTTCACGTACTTGAGTTAAACGTCGGGTAGGGCAATCAATATAGCAGTCTCCAAACATTTCTGACATGTATTCCTATCACTTAAAGACTCGAGTGTGGATCTTTTAAAAAGTCTATGCACTTATTTGAAAATTTTATCTATGCACAATTGCATTAAACAACACAAAAGTGAAAATTGTATAAGAATGAAAAAATATGAAATAATTATTCAAGAAATTTTACAGGGATATCTCCGAGATACTGCAGGTTCTGTTCCAGTCCATCACACTAAAGCGACAATAAAGCAAGTCACACAGATTTTTTGTTTTCTCAGTGCAGATAAAAGTTATGTTTACAATATATTGTAGTCTATTAAGTGTGAAATAGTATTGTGTTTAAAAAAACAATATACATACCTTAATTTAAAAACACTTTATTGCCAAAAATTGCTAACTGTCATCTGAGCCTTTGGTGAGCTATAATCCTTTTGCTGGTGGAGGGTGTTGCCTCGATGCTGATGACTGCTGACTGGTCAGGGTGGTGGTTGCTGGAGGCTGGGATGGCTGTGGCAGTTTTTTAAAAGGAGATACAATGAAGCTTGCCACACTGATTGACTTTTCCTTTCAAGAAGGACTTCTCTGTAGCACAGCATTTACCCACATTAGAACTTCTTTCAAAATTGGAATCAGTCCTCTCAAAACCTGCTGCTGCTTTATGAACTAAATTTATGTCATAGTCTATTTTTTTGTTGTTGTTGTTGTTATTTCAACAGTCTTCTCTGAATCTTCACCAGGAATAGATTCTGTCTCAAGAAATCACTTTCTTCACTCATTCATAAGAAGCAACTCCTCATCCATTCAAGTTTTATCATGAGATTATAATGATTCAGTCACACCTTCAGACTCCACTTCTAATTCTAGTTCTCGTGGTATTTCTACCACATCTGCGGTTACTTCCTCTACTGATGTCTTGGACCCCTCAAAGTTACCCAGGAGGGTTGAAATCAACTTCTTCCAAACTCCTGTTAATATTGGTATTTTGACCTCTTACCATGAATCACAAATATTTTTAATTGCTTCTAGAATGGTGAATCCTTTTCAGCAGGTTTTTAATTTACTTTGTCCAGATCTCTACAGCAACTATGAGCTTATAAGATGTATTTCTTAAATAATAAGGCTTAAAAATGGAAATTACTCCTTGACTCATAGGCAGCAACATGGGTGTTGTGTTAGCAGACAAGAAAATATTAATCTCATTGGATGTCTCCATTAGAGCTCTTGGGTGACCAGATACACTGTAAATAGCAGTAAAATTTTGAAAGGAATTTTTTTTCCTGAGCAGTAGTTCTCAATAATGGACTTAAAATATTTAGTAAATCATGTTGTAAACAGATATCATGTCATCCAGACTTTGCTGTTACATTTATATAGCACAGGTAGAGCAGATTTGCACAGTTACTAAGTGCCCTAGGATTTTTGAAATGATAAATGAGCACTGACTTCAGCTTAAAGTCACCAGCTTCATTAGCCCATAATGACAGTCAACCTGTCCTTTGTGGCTTGGAAGCAGGCATTGACTTCTCCTCTGTAGCTATGAAGGTACTGGCTGGCATCTACTTCCAATATAAGGCCGTTTCATTTAAGTTGAAGATCTGTTGTTTAGTGTAGCCACTGTCATTAGTCATCTCAACTAGACCTTCTGGATAACTTGCTGCAGCTTCTACATCAGCACTTGCTGCTTCAACTTGCACTTTTATGTTATGGAGATGACTTCTTTCATAAAATCTCATGAACCAACCTCTGCTAGCGTCAAAACTTTCTTGACAGAATTGAAGAGAGGGATTGCTTTAGATTAAACTTTGCTTAAGGGAATGTTGTGGCTGGTTTGACCTTCTATCCAGACCACTAAAACTTTCTCCATATAAGTAATAAGGCCATTTTGTGTTCTTGTCATTTTCGTGTTCACTGGAGTAGCACTTCTAATTTCCTTCAAGAACGTTTCCCTTGCATTCACAACTTAGCTACCTGACACAAGAGGCCTAGCTCTCAGCCTGTCTCAGCTTTCTACAGGCATTCCTCACTAAGCTTAACCATGTCTAGCTTTTGATTTAAAATGAAAAATGTGAGATGCTACCTTTCACTTGAACACTGAAAAGCCATTGTAGGGTTATTACTAGGCTGAATCTCAAAACTGTTGTGTCTCAGAGAATAGGGAGGCCTGAAGACAGGGAGAGTGACAGGGGAACAGCTGGTCTATGGAGTAGTCAAAACACATACAATATTTATCAATTAAGTTCACCATGTTATGTGGGTGCAGTTCATGGTGTTCCAAACAATTACAATAGTTACATCAAAGATCACTGATCACAGATCACTGTAACAAATATAATAATAATGAAAAAAGCTTGAAATACCGTGAGAATTACCAGAATGTGACACAGAGACAGGAAGTAAGCAAATGCTCTTGGAAAAAATGGTAGCAAAGAATTGCTTAATGCAGTATTGGCACAAACCTTCAGTTTGCATAAATGCAATATTGACAGTGTGCAATAGTGAAGAACAATAAAATGAGATATGCCTGCATTTGCTAACAGCACAAAAACTGTCTTGTTCCAGAGAAGCTAATAATTTTTTAGTGAAATCAATATGATTGAATATGCTTGGTTTAACATTTTATGGTGCAGTGATTTGAAGTTCTGGTCCTAAACATATTTAGCTTGATACCCATTGTCCTACCTGAAAAAAACGTTCATAAATATACACAGGTATAAGTTAATAAATATCACCATTGACTGATCTTCATAAATATTATTTTTTCTCTCAGTCCTGTCTACCAACTTTGACAAGAATTTGCTGAAATTCACCTGGTGTTTTTCATCTTCCCATTTGTTATTCTTGTAAACTGATCAAAGTATGTTGCATTTTTACAATTCAATGGATTCAAATCACACTGAATCTCTTCATTTGGAAGATTTTTAAGCAGACAAGAAGTTATGCTTTAAGTTTTAATGTGCAAATATGAGTGTTTCAATAGATTAACTTTACACCATGTTAAAGAGCAGAATAGCAGTAATGGGAACATTTCTAGATATCTATTTTCAAAAAGCTTTGTTACTTTGAAAAATAGTTGCTTTCTTATGTATTGTTGAAAATAATCTTTTACCTTAAAATATATTCGGTTATTTCTTAATGTCTGCTGGGTAAACTACTACACACAACATTTTAGCTATGTGATATTAGAAAACTAGTCAGAAATTTTTTATTTTTGTTACCAAAAAATACAAAATTTAAAATCTCCTTGTTGCACATTGTTTTATGAAATAACACGTAAACCTCTGAGTGATAAAAATATTTTTGGTAATTCTGCATTTCCTTCCACTGTATTATAAATAGTCTATCATTGAAAACATGTTTGTATGAAATTAACTGTCCCTGGTTTTGGGTAGAAAACTATCTACCAGGTTAAAATATACTAAAAGGGGGTGACTGAATGTGGGTACTCTTCAATGTTACTTGAAGATATTTTATATACTATGACTGAAACATAGCTGCCCATTTCAGGAAGAGTTTTAAAATATTGGGTTTTTTAAAAATAAAAATTAGAATATGCTTACTCCAATTCTGGGGGTCACTGACCTTAGTAGTCTTTCTAATGAGTGGAATTTCTACTTGAGTCAGTTTCTGAATATGTCTAGTGCAGACAGAAGTCCATTGAGCAGAATCTTGTTTTATAACCCAGGTTTCACTCAGCTATAAATGAACTTAGCTCATAGAAAACAGGATATAATTGACTATTCAAGTCTTGAAGTCACCTACTCCCTTCCTCATAATGAAAGTTTATTTAATACCTTTGCCTTTGCTATGGATTACTGGCAACTTTTCATTCAGATACATATAGTTATAACTTCTTTTGCACAGTCTCAATTATGCACTCACAATTATGCATTCAACAAACACTTACTGAGCACCTCCTTTATAAGCATCACTATTTTATTTTGTAAATTTACCATAGGTATTCCCCAAAGTCCAATCACCCATGAAGCTTATAGCCTCTGGCATTTTCTACAATTTCTAATTCCATTCTTTAATACTAATACAGCCAAATTAAGCTATCTTGATATTCAGGCATTTGAAAATGATACCCATTCATTCATTCATTCAGAGATGAGTGAGCTGTGGTAAAAAATAATTACACTCATCGTTATTACAAAAGCTATCTTTTTATCACCTAGTTCTTTGAATAGTGTATTTCCTGAGCAGGTTTTTGTAAATGATAAGTCCAGAAACAAAATAGAGGATGAAATGGAATACACTTTTCTTAGGACCATCATTTATCACCCTATCCCTTGGTATTTGTCTGGATAAGGTGCCAGACTTCAGTTCCAAGGCTCAGTGGAGTCTCTCTAGAAACATCATAAGGCCTTGACGACAGCAATCTCATGTTGCTCCATTTTTTAAAAAATACCAGAAATGGTGTGCAGTGGGAGGTAGTCTCTAAAGCATCAGATTAGAACTCCTGAGATTCTCTGCCTATTGATTCCTTTTCTGCTCCCTCTTTCATAAGAAAACCTCCCTCTCTGGTACATTTTGCAACACAAAATCATAAATGATACAAAACTTTCAGGCATATATTGCTAATACAAGCTATGCCAAGGCTAAGGTTGTATAATGGGTCATGTTAAAATAACCAAAGAGAACAATTTAGTTGATCTAAGCAAATTTTATTTTACATTTTGTGAAGTGGGCAGTCTCCCCTCTTAAAGAGTTCAGAATACTACAAAGCAAGGAACAGGGCTGCGAGCTTTTATACAGAAAGACAACTGGGGAATAACAAAAGGGTATTTGGTTTAAGTTGATTGGCTGGGGTTGCATATCTGACCTCATGCAGAACGAGGAAATCATTACAGATTCTTGGCAGCTGGGGACTGGCTGGCTGGATGTACAGTGTTTCTGGTCAAGTAGAGCATTTACAGGAACAGGAAAGCTATCTTAGTTTCCATTTACTGATGTGGCACCCTAGGCAGGAGCTGCTCCATCTTGGGCCTAAAAATTTATTTCAGCAGCCATTTGAATTTCTCTAACACTGTTCATTTGACATTTATATCAAAGGCAACTGATGTTTCCAATGCAGAGGGTAAAGGAGACCCTAGTGGAGAACAAAGGTCATAGTCTATTAAACACACATGAGTGGGGGAAATCCATTTTACCCAAACATAGGATACAAAATGCAGCATACAATCTCTATCCACAGACACTTTTGATCTAGAAGGTTATATTACTCTTAGTCATATGTAACTACTGAAAAAATGTAGAAAAAAATAAATTCCATATGAGAAGACTTTGTGAGTTCAAAGATACTGCTTCACAATTATCTTTGGCACTGTTGTGTTAATTAGAAGGGATGCCTGTCAAGTGAAACTGTTCAGTCTTGCACATTGGATTATATGAGAAAAATATCATTTGCTGATATTAATGCCACACAACAGGATAACAGCTCTAACTGAAACATTTATATACAGTTGGGGTGGGACCACAGAAATGAAACCATATGTTCAGTTCAGAATTCCCTAAATCCTAGATACAGTCACATTGAATAAATACAAAGCAACTCACAAGTGAAATTTCTTTTCTAGTAGTAATAGTATTTTCCTACTCTTGGATTGATATCACTCTCATATTGAACTGGCTTAGATCACATGCCTACAGTTGCTCTTTCTTCCTAGGGGAAACGGATGCACTGATCTGTCAAGACTGCAATACAGACTATCCGTGAATCAGTTCATCCACATGCGTTGGTTTGAGAGTGTAATGAGATCAACTGCCAAATGAGGCGACTGAAGGAAGAATGGATAATGGATGCTCAGAAGAAAACAACAAATACACCGTGGTACTAAAGGAATAACTGCAGGAAGTCCCTTTACTGCTTTCTATCATTTAAACAGTCTTGTCAGTCAATATGCAGTCTCTAGAGGAAAAAAAAATTTCTGAGTCTCTCAAATAGCCTTGGTCTTCATTGCTTTCCTCCCAAGATGACATCTCAGGGAAGCTGTGTGCAAACATAAGTTGGAAGGAGGGCTGGGAGTCTCTGGTGCTTTGTCTATTGGATGCTCCAGTCTCTATCAGCTTACTTGCCTGCCTGCATCTCCTGTTTTCCATCCCAAAATCCTTTCTATCACTCCCTAATGTCACCTATGCTTCACCCGCAGTGAAACAAACCTTGTCTCAAGAACTGGGGCAGAGGAAGTAGCTTGACTATTATACTACACGGAGAAACCTATGTTGTGAGTCATCTAGTAACCCTAATGATAATATCAACACTTATAAAGCACCATGTGTCAGACATAGTTCTAAGCACTTTGCAACTATTGACTCATGTAATAAAATGAAGCACTATATTAAGTCAGGACCTCATACTCTAAAATGCTAGACTGTTCCCTGGTAGGTGTGTTCTCTAGGCTGGGTAGGATGAAGATCCTGTAACCAAAAAGGTCAAAGTGATAATCACATTAATAATCCTCCAAAGTTTCTCCTTTATTTCTTCCCCACCTCTGGTGGAGCTATAACCCCATGGTTGCTTTATTTACAAGGTATTCATATAGGCATTAATAATGCATATTGTAGAATATAGTAATATCAACTCTGCTTTGGTTGACCTTCTCAGGAGCTAGGAACATGGTCTCAGAGTGGAGAGAAAAAGAAAAGAAAAGAGGGAGACCTGAAAAGGCAGGCAGACCTTTTAGGAAGTCAGGAAGAGGCAGGAATAATACAACAATAATAATGCACCTAAATCCATCCTGTTGAAATAGAATCCTGGATTTATTTTGATCTACTTCCCTCGCCCAGCACGATTTCCCAAATTTGCAACATAAACCACACTGTTCTCTTGTTCCAGAGTAAAGGGAGAAGCAGCGACTTTGAAAGGAAGGAAGCGGAAATGGATTGCTTCCAAGGGCTGGATTGTTGGCCTAGGGTAAACGAGAAGGAACACAGCTCAAGTGGCTTTTCCCAGGTCACTGTGTGATATACAAGAGACGCAAGAACTGTGTGTATCAGGTTTAATTGGTTTGAAGCTGCCTGTGATGGGAAGCGGCACAGCATTAAGAAGAAATCAAGGAAACGAAACTGAAAGGCTTGGTTTCTGGTTCCAGCTGCCACCAGCCCTTTGATCTTGGGCATGTCACATCTCCTTGGGCTTTATTTTCCTCTTCATGGTTCTGAAAACTAAATATTAATTATAATCACACAGTATCTTTTAAAATGTAATACTTCTGTGTCTCACTTCAGACCTAGGAAATAAGAATACCTAGAAAATCTATTTACACAGAAATCTCTTCATGTGATTTCAATAATCAGCCACTTGTAAACCACTGGGCCAGAAGATATCTTAACTCCATTCCTGTTGAAATGTTTACATTCTGTTTAAAAATTTTTAATCCCTTTTTTAAAAAATATAATCCACATACCATAAAACTCACCGTATAAATGAGTGGATTTAATATATTTACAAGTTATACAGCCATTACCACTATCCAACTCCAGAACTCTCTCAGCATGCCAAAGAGAAACTCTCTACCTATTAGCAGTTACTCCCTTTTCTCACAGAGATTAAAAAAAAATCAAAATATGAGGAAGCAATCCCATTTCTGGAACAAATAAGTTAAAAGAGGACAATTAAAGGAACTTAGGAGACACCCTTAGTCTAATACAATGTATAAAGCCCTTTGGAGTGTGATTCAAACAACCATGTAAAAGTAAGTTAAAATTTATATTTCCTTATAGATACATATTTCAGTATTACAGGAAAAATGAAGGTATGTCTAGTGTTTACTTTAAAACAATCTGGTAGGGAGACAAGAGAAAAGGATAGAGATAAAAAAAAGTTTGGAAATATATTAATAATTATTACAGCTGTTTGATGAGTACATGGCAATTTGTAATTTATTCAGACTCTTAAATATGTTTGACAACTTCTACAATACAAAATTAAAACATCTACTTTTTCATGATGCCATTTAATAAAGAAATACAAAAGCTTCTTTACTTATTTTTATATATGTCTTGGCAATATTGAGAGGTAGGCCATTTTTATTTTTTGAGGTAAAGCTAATAATGCTTTCTTGAGTCTCTACTTCCAAATTTAGGGCTGTATTCCTAACAAGGAAAAATTATCATTTTTTAAGCTAAGCTTCTTTCGAGAACTTTAAAGGTTGTCTACAACTTCCATATGGCGAAAAATTTTGTCAAAGCATTGAGCAGAATAAAAAGAGCTCTGAACACTAATGAAACTCTTGAAAGGCTTAGTCTGTCTGATTTTAAAAGAAGGTAGCCACACTGTGTGTGTAGTATTTTTTTTTTTTTTTTGAAAATCATCCATTAGCATTAAAATTTATTTCAACATGTTGTGGGTTACATCAATGAAAATATTTTTCCAGTTGTTCCCTCATCTTGTTAGTGCAAGTACCCTAACAATTCCGGAAACTTCTAAGTTGTTATATGACTTCAGGCGCTTGCCACACCAGTCAGAATACAATTACTCCAGGCTGGAGTAATGAGTCTCTGGAAACAGCTTCTAGATAAATTCTTCCCCAGTAGGAGTTACAATGTTTAAAACCTAGGCGGTATCAACAGTTATGCTTCCTGTAATATGGAAAGATAAAAAAGTGAGGGGACAAAACACAACCAATACACTGAGAAAAGCAGACACAAGAGCTTGAGAGTCCCTATGAATTTTTTTGAGTCCCTATTTTCAGTAGGGACAGAAGTCCAGATGCATTTTCATCCTTGCAATTTGGTTATTTATATTATCTTTGCATTCCATAACCCGAAATTCCTTTTAATGTTCAACAGAGATACTATCACTTATGAAAGTGAAAAATCAAAATCAGTTGGATATAAAGATCACTTGGAACTTGCCATGTGAAAGACTGCTTGAAATTTCAATTTCTTATGCAAACTATAGCTGTTTCCTCTTCAAGTTTACTTTGATGCAGAAATACAATTTGCTTTTGGTTTTATTGAGAAAATTTTTAAAATGTATCTACCTCTCTGAAAGTAGAATTCATTTGTGAATGAAAGATAAAACTGAGAGAGACATAACTCTTTGTAAAAATTATTTCTCTATCTCTGTGAGGGGAATAAATTTTCAATGCAATAAATTTCATTAAAACATTTGATAAAATTATGTTCATTTTTTCTGGGGAGAAAACACCAGTTTCATTAGTTACTCAAAGGGATCTATGACCAATTATGTATTAAATAATACAAGTTTTTTTTTAATTACATATATAGTCATATATATTGAGGGTTATCTGTGCTCTTCAGAAATTCTAATTATTTGAATTTTATTTATCATGTAAATAGTGTATTTGAATAATTTTCTGGCTCAAACAAAGAACTTAGTTGGCATCTTTTTAAGGAAGAAAGAAAAAAAGACTGGTATTGAAAATAAACTTAGAATACATATTTATTAAATACAATTGAGATTTATATTTTACAGTTGAAATAAAAGTAATTCTGAGATGTTGTTATAGTCAAATGAATGAAGATGTACTTAGAAATGAATGATTTTTCAATATTCTTTAGCATCAAAAAATGTTAGGTAGAAATTAATACATAAATAGAGGAAAAGTTATGTATCAGAAATAAGGAAAGAACAATAGAGAAAACAATAAAAAGGTATATGATTGCAATATTTAAGCTTTTTTAACTGCCAATCCCTTGACTATAAACAGTGAAGAAAGATACAATAAAAATACCAAAAAATTATATTTATCTTATACTACTGACAGATAATATTTTGAAAACAATTATTTCACTCTACTGCTAAAAGAAAATCTTACTCCATTACTTAACCTCATTTGGGTGTTAATTGTTTGCCTCAGGCAAAAATTTCCAGCCTGACTTACTTTGCTTCGCTTCTCACACTTGCTCGTTGTGTCGGTCTGTGTACTCTGGGAAGTGAGCACCTGGACAGAGGTAATAGTGCAAAATATTTATTAGGGGTTAATGACTATAAAAGATGAAGGGAGAGGGAACAAGAGTAGGATAAGAAAGCATTCAGACCATGATGCAGATCTGAAACCTGTGAGAGGAGATGGAGGAAAAGGAAGACTGGGTGGAAAAAATGTCTGACTGTGACTTAGCTCTAAGAAAGTATTGGTGAGTTCAAAGAAAAGATCTGCCCAAAGATTGATGATAGAGGAGTTCCCATCCAGGCAGACACAGCAGAAACTGATCAGCAAGAGGAGACAAATAGCTGCTGTTACACCACTGGGGCAGGAAAAGTATGCAGAAAACTCAAATACTTCATTGGGTTCCTCTTGGTATGTCCCTGCCCAGTTATAACTGTAAATGGATAAATGCAGCAACCCTAGCTTGAGTGCATGTAGATACCAGGGGCTCAGATTTCTCAAGAATAAAGATTTAAGTCACATCAGCAGGTAAATACCAAGACTTGTAAAGGTGAGATCAATAAGGGTGAGGGAGATTTAGAATAAATGGTGATGGAGGGAAAGGATTAACACAAGTCATGGCCCTAGGCTGTTTTGTGAACCCCCAACCTTTTTCTTCTCAATCTCCCTTTAAAAGAAAGAGGCTCCTGAGAATGATAGATGCACTGCTTTCTTAAGGATGAAGAAATGGATGTCTTTAGCACGTCATAGACTGTGGCATCATGGAAATATGCCACTCAGATCTCTCTTCAGGAAGGAACTTGCCATAAGGTGTGAAGTTAGCTGGGTGTCTCCAACTCAGTGCCTTTGGGATTCACTGCGGCATTTGTGCTGAAGGCATTATCTTCCCAGGCATATCCCAATAGAGAGCATTACAATGAAAACCTACATGAACTAGGCTTCCAGGTAAATTAAGTCCCCAATGAGCTTTTCTATCAAGATAAAGCAGCAGCATCCGTGAAATACCTGAGGATGGAGCTCCCCAATCAGTGTGCCAGTGCAGGGTGATGTACAGTGAAGGGTTAAGAAGCACTGGAGCACATGATACTCTGCAATTAGCCAGACACAGGGCAGGTACTGCATGAGTCCACTTTATGAGGAACTTAAAATGGTCAAACTCATAGAACCAGAATGTAGAGTCGTATTTATCAGGGTCTATGCGGAGGGTAAATTGGAAGGTGTCAGTCAGAGGATGAAAAGTTTCAGCTATGTAAGATAATAAGTTCCAGAGACCTACTGTAAATATAGGGCTTATAGCTAACAATACTGTATCCTCTGCTTAAAAAATTGCTCTGAGGGTAGCTTATGTTAAGCACTCTTATCACAAAAGACATTTTTTTTAATTAAAGAAAAAAAATATAAAGAATGGCAAGAGGAAATTTTTCAAGATGATGGATACATTTATGACCTTGAATATAGTGACAGTTTCATGAGTGTCTACTTATTGCCAAACTCATCAAGTCATATGCTTTAAATATGTCCAGCTCTTTTTTTGTTTTTTTGTTTTTGTTTGTTTTGCTTCTTTCTTTTTTTTTTAAGTGGCAGTTTCTTTTTATTTACTTATTTATGGGGGGGCGGTAATCAGCCTTATTTATTTATTTATTTATTTGTTTGTTTGTTTTTTAATGGAGGTACTGGGGATTGAACCCAGGATGTCATGCACGCTAAGCATGCACTCTACCACTTAGCTATACCCTCCCCATCAAATGTCTAGTTTTTTGTATGTCAATCTTACCTCAATAAAATGGTGCTTTGTTTGTTTGTTTGTTTGTTTGTTTTTTAAGTGCTACTGTATTCATTCTCATCACTGGTGAGTAGTGAGCCTGTGACTTCTGGAGTCACCTGGTCTGGCAACCTTCTTGTCCTTAAGCATTCTTCTCAGTTTCTCTGGTGTCCCCTACCAGTGTTATTATTTCCTATGCATATCATATCATGAAGAAGATTGGGAAGCATTGCCTTTGAGTATCCTGACAAAATAATAAAATCCTTTGAGAAAACAAAGGCACTTTTCTTTATTCTCATTAGCCATACTTACTGAATTCTATCTGCCCTTCAAATCCTGAATTGAAAACCAGCAGCTTCCTTGTAAACATCCCAGGGCATTGTGAATTCAGGATATATTGTGACAATTTATCAATAATGAGCGTCTTTGGACTACCATGGTCCACCCGCAGTCTTTTTTTTTCTTTTTTACTGTTTTTAATGCACTTCCATGCTACAGGACGTGGAACTCGGGGAATACGCAGTATATCAGCATGTTTTCTGTGTTCTCACAAATTATTGATTTTAAAAAGCACAATATTTCCCTAAAGGGTCAAATACCTTGCAGCCTTATTTTATGTCACTTGCTTTGAGCACAATCTAAGTTACGACAAAACCTTCTGTGACCTCTCCCTCTCAGAGTATCTTAGAAATAAAATTTCTCTGAGTTGGGGACTTTGGGGATGTTCATTCGGTGGAAAGCTAGAAGAAGGGCAAGAATAGTGTCATTTTTCTTTGCTACATTTTTGCTCTCTGCTATGTTCTATCCATAGAATGTAGATGAGAATGACCTCCAGGAATTCAAAATCCATCGCTGCCTGAAGTTCGTGGACGGTACTTCTTAAAAGTTGGCACATGTCCTAATCATGTGTAGCCTTCTCTGCATGAGCCTTTTGGACATACTAACGGCAGGAACTGACTTTTCTCAGAGCCGCCGTGTACCTGGGATGAGGATAGGCTTCAGTATTTGAGCTTCATAAGAATAATCCAATCAATAACTGCCATGGAAAATGTTTTTCATAAAATAATTTGAACATATGACTGCTGCCGCCCACTCCTCATTCCCAGTAGACCCCTAGTGCTTCCATGTGCACCACTTCTATCACTGTGGCCTCCCCTGTTCTGGGGGTTGGGATCTCTGGAGCAAATTTAGCAGATGCTTTACTCAGGTGGGACCCAGGAGCAATGCACAGCTGGGACCTCTCTGACATTTGTGACTTGCCTTTGAGACACCCTCCAGCACCCAAATATCTTTCATATCATGCATACTTGCATTTATGCAAGATAACCATGTCTAACATTTTCATTAAACGAATCAAGCGTTACTTTACTGGAGCCAAATGTCAAAGCAAAACACTCTCAGGGGTTATAGAACTGTGCAGTTGCTTCCATCCTCTCTATTTAAACTAAGCTTTCAATTGCAATTATTATCATTGTTTTCTCTACAGTGACTGTCAGTGTCTTGGGAAGAGCAATTATTGTGTCTCATTCAATCTCTAAAGTGACTCATTAGTCTTTCCTCTTCTTCCTTTGTTACAAACTTCAGGATGAGGTACAAGCTACAAAAAACAACAAACAAACAAACAGAAAAACCACCATCACCACTACCAACAAAAAACTACATTTGAGAATCACTTCAACTGGACCGCTGGCTAGAAAGCAAATCCCTTCTCAGTATGGCTTGGGAGAAAAAAGAAAGAAACATAAATGTGATCTCTAGGAAGGCATTCCTCTCCATATACTTCTTAATACTTTTTCTTGGGTGCTGTCTGGAAGCCAGAACTCCCTCTTGTACTCCTCTTTTATTCAAGAAGCAACTTGTCAAATCCTTACCTTCCTGTCTTTATACCTCACTGATCTTTTCATCCAAGCAGACCACTCTTACCAGCGCTCAGTCCTGAAAGTTTATTATGGTGAAAAACAGCAGTGAACCACTGTTCGTTCAGGTGAAGACTATAAGCAAGAGTATGATTTTCAGCTCAGAATGTCTATTCTACAGCATGGCCATAGTCTGAAAACATAAGGCAATCTAGCTAACAATTGACCACTATTACATTATAATACATGAAGTGGCCAAAGACATTACACCATGTATTCAATATGTTGCCTATTATTATCAATGCATAATACCATGCAATGTGGAAAACTGCAATAAACACAATGAATTAACACTAAGTTCCCTCCAGCCCCTGGGTGGCTTCAGATGATTTGTGTCCCTGATTTTTATTAAATAATCATGTGCTTTAGTACACTACTGAAGGAAGTTGATCTGTAAAAACAAAAACAAAAACAAATAAAAAAAACTCCGCAACTGCCCTCCCCCACAAAAAAAAAAAAAAAACCCATAAATGATAACAATGTGTCTAGGCCTTATGACTAGCTATATAATTTATTCTTTAGAACATGCATTGATGAAAACTTACGCTGTGCACTGGAGTGCAGCTGGAATGAAAAGAGTGGCTGTCCCCCTGGAGTAGATTATCTAGACAGAGTAAGTGTGCGTGTGATGCGCAGAGGGGAACACTGTGATACAAGAGCATACATTGGGGGACTTCAACCTAGCCTATGCAGTTATGGAAGACTTTCTGATAAAATGACATTATGCTCAGGTTATAAGGAAAAGTAGACATTATGGAAGTGAAACTGTTACCCCAAAAGGTAAAGAGCCCAGTTCTTGTCAGTCCCAAAAGAGAAATTTACAGTCAGGAGAGGGTGCATTGTGTAGCAAAAGATTTTAAAAGATTTATTTGGACAAGGAGAAGTACACATCCAAGAACAGGAGGTGGGCTGATGCAAGGGAGGAAAGGCCAGGGCTTTTTGTCTCCCCTTTCTCTCATACCCTCACTTAGAGGTGGTCTTTTGATTGATGGCTCTTGTCCCTGGAATGTTTAGTCATGTTTGGCCCCTTTTGCGCATGTCCTTGCCAAGGTGTTTATAGAAAAGCCCATGGGAGGAGGTGGCGGGCTGAAACTGCAATGTTAATTAGAATGCAGTGAACACCAGGTTGTATCTGGTTAAGCCCTTTCTGCTACCGGGCACTCATGGCTGTAGGGCTCTAACTGATTTCTTGCTGGCATTCCTGTAGAAGAAGTGAAGTCCGTTTATGCTGGAGGCGGGCACAACGTCATCTGCAGGACAGTCCTCTCCTCCCCTATCTGCCCGGTGCCCCCAGCTTCTCTAACTGCCTAACAAAACTACTAAAATGAATGGTTCGGCTCAGTCTGCACAGAGGATACGTCATTCATAAAGCACTGGACTAGAATTCGAATGAGGTATATTTGAGGCACCCACTGTAAAGAAGTTTGGACTGTCTGGGTACACAACATAGTCCAAGGGGTCTGGGAAGTTAAGGCTTTATGTCGAGATCCTTATAAGCTGCATTAAATGTTTCAGATTCTGTAAGAGGAGCAGTGGGAATTCTTTATAAAATTTTAAGCAGAACTGACACAGATGAGTTCTTATTTGAAAATATTGATTTGGAGGAGGGCAAATGGATGCAGGGACGCCAACAGGAGATTATTGCAGTGGCCAGGACAAAGATGTGGTGACCCACTCTAGTGGCAATATGCCGAGATGTCAACATACAGTTTAAGAGACATTTGGGATTTGCAGACACTGACTATTATATATAAAATAGATAAACAGCAAGGCCTACTGTATGGCACAGGGAACTATATTCAGTACCTTATAATGGCCTATAATGAAAAAGAATATGAAAATACATGTGACTGAATCACTCTGCTGTACACCAGAAATTAACGCAGCATGGTAAACCGACTATACTTCAATTATAAATAGATAAATAAATAAATAAATAAATAAATAAATAAATAAATAAATAAATATTGTTAAAAGAGATATTGGATAGGTAGAGTTAATCAACTGGATTTGGAGACTGATAAATATAGTGGGGGACAGAATAAAAGATCAAAGATATTTCCAAGGTTGAATAATTGCAGATTATTTAATGAGCTACAGAGACCTGAAGAAGGGACAAATTTGTGAGAAAAACAGAGCTACATTCTGAGTTTGAGATAAATGAGCTGTCCATTAGGTATACAGAGGATAGGATTAGGGAATTATCTGTTTATAGATGGTAATTGAAACCTTGGGTTGCATTCATGCACGTGAGTGTGCATTCAAATGCTTGATTGTTTGTTTTGTACTTTGATGCAGAAGCAGTTAAAGCATGTTTAAATGTGTCTGGGATAGAACCAGTGAAGGAAAGAATTCAGTCCAGGACTGAAAAGGAGTAATTTTGTAGCTAAATAATTGTTTAAGCATCTGCAGCTACCCACTCCTTCTGAAGAGCATGGTTTTGGTTAAGTGGAGGGTCTTTCATCTATTGAGTACAAGTTGTTACTGTCGATAGAGTGGCTTTTCATGTAGCTGAGAAGTTTTAAGAGCTAAAGCAAGTACGCATTTAAGAGATATCTGACTTAGCTCACTTTACCTGCATGGAAAAACAAAACAAAATAAAGCAAAATAAAAAAAGAAGAGCAATTGATACACAATAGGAAACAAATGAGAGTGGAAAAAGTAGGACCAGAACTGCTGGGCTCTTTCTGTAAGAAGGAAAGAAAAGAAACTTAATGCTGGCAACCATCTAAAGGGATTGAGGAACAGATTTTAACTTGGGTCTCTGAGTGAAATTCTGCTCAGTGTTGGACATAAAGCTACTCTTCAATTCCCCCCAAAAACCTTAGTAAAGTCATCACTTCTTATCAACACCCTCATGCAAGTTGATTCCCTGTATTGAATGTAAAGGACCCTGTGTTCTCTGTCAAAGAGGCCCTTGGGCCAGTCAACATACACACTGACATTACACAAGGTCTTTTGTGTGATGATAGAGAATCCGAGCCCAGAGGTAAGAATGGCCCTGAGGGTGAACCACACCTTTTCATTATAATAGGTTGGGGAAAAAATGAAAACAAAATGTGGACAGATGAGTATGGAAAATTCAACCGCACAGCAAGGTCAATTGCTGAAATGGATGAGTGAGGTGAAGCCAGTTTAAGGATAAAGGAGTAAAGCTGAAATAATTATAAAGGTTGGGCTTGTGAGCTTACAACGCGATATCAAATGTTAAACTGACAAAAAGCACTGGGAACAACAGTGAGTGCCAGCGTGTCCTCCTTTCAGACAGGCTCAATAGCCAGGGCACAGCTGTGGGTCAGGAGATTAGTTGAATCCCACCTAGAGGCTGATAGTCTTCCGTGCTGATATGATGAAAGAGAAGAGAACAAGAGAACTAACCTACTGATCTGACAACTTTTGTTCCTAAGGGTCCCTCCCCCAGAAGATAAAATTCGTGAGATATTTCTTCTTAAGCATGCTTTAAAATACTATTTAAATCATGGAGAAAAGCAAATTAGAACTACTAGCTTTCTAAATCCTATTTTATGTAGAATCAAAACATAAACAAATCAAAACCAAACAATTAACATCACATGTAACTCACAAAATATACTCTTATTTACCCAATATAATCATTCAAAACATATGCTTTCCAGATTCCTTTTTTTTTTTCCAGAAGAAAGCATTATCCTGCTTTCTTCCCTGATGCAGTAGATGGTAGTCCTAAACATGGAACAATGATTTGTTTGATTGTACATCACCCATCTACGTGTGTTAACCACAAGAGCTTCTCAATTCCCAAATACAAATCACAGATTTGGACATGTTGGCCTGTGGGAGAAACCATACACATGCTGCAGTGACTTCAGTGTTTCTTTATAGGTTTTTACAAAAGTTTGTCACAACAGTAATGTTTACATTTAAATTATAACCCCCAAACCCAAGTGAACACTCTAGAAGGAACCAGTTCTTTGGGGCTTTGCCTTGATCTGTTTATTTCACAGGATGATTAACAACATTTTGAGAAGCCTGCAAGGACCAAATAAAAATAAAAAGCCATCTTAGCACAACCCAGACATACCCTTCCATAACTGTAGATCATTGTAAAAAGCAAAAGTTCCTTGCACTGTTCCTTCCCTCAGGCCTCTCACCTTTTAAAAAAGAGCCAACAAGCTACAATGTGTTCAGTGTTGCCCATTTTGACATTTGTAATTTGGAAATACTTTCATCTACTGATATGAGAAAAAAAATTAAGCAAAACTTAAAGAGATATTTGTGAAATTTAAAAAAAACACATTATTTAAGTGGCAGTGGTGTCTTATGACCTTCATAAAAAATATTCATACTTAGTTAGCGTATGACCCCAGAGCTTTCCTTTGGGCTGCAGTAAGAACTTCTCATGTTCTGAAATGCCTACGATGGTTATCCATCCACTGAAGAATTCATTCTTAACCCAATAATTTACCCTAACAGCAATAAATATTGTGGCATGGCCAAGCAGAGAGAAACATTATTTTCTCACTGTTTTTAATGATGTTCTTATTAAAATGAAATGTAATAAATTTCTTATTATATATGAAAATGTATACATTCGTATATGTATATAAATGACAGAATGTTCTATAGTTTCTAGTGTTTCAAGCTGAACAAAGGTGTAGATTCTCACTGATTTCCCAGTTAAACTAATCAGTTAATGATTCACTAAGAATTTTAACTTTAAAGTAGCCGTATTATTAAAAGATAGGCACTTTCTGCAATCTTCCTGTAGAATACAAGAATTTATCCCTAATTAAGTTTACATTTTGTCCTATAGTCATATCTCTTTTAAATTAATGACATGTTGAAACACTGTAGAAAGGCATGTAACATAAACTGATATAAATATTGACATTAATTATTTTTATTCTATATTTTCATAACTCATGTTCTATAAGGTCTCATTACATAATAATTTAATAATGTTTACTATACAAATATAGCCTTCAATTCTAGTTTAATTTAGTTAATTTATATTTAACATTTAAGTTTTACTAAGAAAAGAGAAACAGACTCCAGGATGAACTAAGATTTGTACTTTTGCCATGGTAAATTTTATAAAAATAACCTGCTTTACAATAGATAATATTTTATATTCATGTGTAACAAAACTTTTTGTCTACCAAATTACATTTTTTGCCAGAAAAGGAGCATTATTTCACATAAAGCTCTCAGATTATGAATGCCTTATAATGGAGAGTCTTAAATAAGTATATTTTTCTATTTCTGTTTATCAGGAATATGCCTTTCCTCTTGTAGAACTCAAATTCCAGTACAGAAAAGCATATTTCATAGTAATATATGTGTGGTTCAGTTCTTTCGTGGCAGGAGATTCTTCCTGAAAGGGGTTTAGATACCTTGTTATGCACATTTTCTTTCTCCAGCCATTATGCTGTCATTTTATATATAATTGAGTAATTAGAAAGTACGGTATATTAGATGACTCCTTTTTTTAAGTGCTTAGAGACTAGAAATATTTCACCAACTTTAAAGTGAACTAGACGAGGCACTAATCCCGTAATACGTCTTTCAAGTAGCAGTAAGTAGTGCAGGAAGTGAAGTCAGCAGTGTTCTCACTCCTGCGCAAAGAACTTTTCTTTGTTTAATGTGATCAGTCCCTGTCATGAACTTCCTCCTATCTATTGTTTAAGCAATGAGAATTAAAAAATCATTAAAAAGGAAAACTAGAGAGCAGTAAACAGTCTTAAAATAAGAAGTGGAGAGTCACTCTGCAGCAAGCTGTTTTCTTCAAGTCCCTTTTTTACTTCCAGATACAATAGTAAGAGACTCAAAATGAGAAATTGCGAATAAGTAACCAAGGAGGACCCCCTCTTGATTCCCCCTCCAGTTGCAGTGCTTGTGGAGGTTAAGGGCCCCATGTCACTGGGCACTCATTCCATAAACCTCTAGGAGTCACACACTATGTCACAACTATAGCTTATTGTGCAGCTTTCCTTGAGGGATGCTGTATTAGTAACTTTTCAGCTGCCTAAAGTCTAAATCATGAGTTTCAATATCGTTCATCTACTTCATCCAGATTTACTCCAAAATTAATACAAAATTCATAACTTTTTAAACTGGTCACCTCACAAAAATGCCTTGTTTAAATTCTAATGGTATTCTATTAATTTAGGGAGACAACTATAAATCAAAGAATAAAAGTCTTTATGAATCATATATTCTGTCTCTATCGACTAATCAATTTTTTAATTGCCAATAATCATCATCAATAGCTGCTATTATTTATTGGGAACCATGATAGTAAACATGTACATGCATGTTGTCATTTAATTCTTTAAATAAATTCATGAGATAAATCCAATAAATTAAAGCCTGCAAACATTTATGTGCAGTTATGGTGTCTTATGTGATTGAATCTGTGTGAGTAAAGAGAAAGGAGAGCAGATGAGGTAGAGATGAGGTCAGAGGAGTGGCTGCTGCCTTAGAAACAGCCAAGTCTGAACAAGAGTGAAGTAGAAAGATCACAGAGAAGGCTCTTGACATGATCCAAGTGAAAGATGATGATTGCAGGGACACGTGATAAAAGTGAGCAGACACTGGAGGAAATGCTTTGAACGTGTTTCCTACAAGGATTACTTATAACTTATATTTGGAGTGTGAGAGAAGGGTCAACGATAACTATTTTTGCCCTCAAATATGGAAGGATGGAATTGCCTTTAAACTAGGGAAAGACAGCCAAAGAAACAGTGTGAAGACATGACTGTGTCTGAAGTTCCGAGCCCTAAAGACTGGAGCTGCTAATGTTTGCTGCAAATTGGAGAAAGCTTCCTGGAAGTGAAACCAACAGAGAAGAGAGCAGAAGTGTGAGATGGATGGGGAAAAACCAACCAGCCTTCACAAAAATCACAAAATTCTCTTCCACTGGTCTCTCCCTTCTTAGGGTCCAGTCACATCCACCTGCTTTCCTTTTTTCCAACAGGTGAATCTGTCTCACTTAAGGCTTTCTCATCTGCCTGAAGTTTTCCCCCACTTCCTTTGACCAATTTTTGCTCACTCTTCAATTATTAGCATGAATATTAACTCCCAAGAGCTGTTTCCTGACGGCTCAGTTGACCAGTCTGTTATCTGTTACTCTCACCTCCTTTGCCTTCAAGTATATGCACACGTATGCACACACAGGCATACATGGATATACAACATGTTATATTTACATGTATATGCTTACCTATGAATATATTTTTTATTATATGCTTGTTCATTCAATTTTATGACTATGAACTGTCAAAAATTAGGATTTACTGCTATATTTTCAGAAATTAGCACAGCCTTTGCTGATATTCTGCTATTTGTTTAGCTCACCTTCCACTTCATTCTTTATTAAAGGAGCTAAATCTGGTCAACTAGACCTTGACACAACCATCCCTTTTAAGATGACTCAGCATAACTCTGCTTTGATTTTATATATTAACAGTCTACCATTTTATTGTAGCAGGTAACTTTGTTTTCAATGTCTAGGTTTATGAAAACAGCCATATCAGTCATTTGGAAGGTAGATACCTAATGCAAGCTGGTTCTATCATCTACACATTTAAGTGGCCTTTTTCAGTGTGACTAAAAGCTTCAATACATTTTCTTCACTCTAGCCTTCTGGATGGATATTGTACAACTTGGGGTGAATAAATATGTCTACAATACAAATACTTTAAAGTCCAAAGCATGACTAAATCCTTACTGGGAAAATTGCCTAATTTACCACTAGTCACAGTGACTTTTCTCTAATGCAACCCTGCTGATTAATCCAAGATTTAAAAAATTAGGAGGTTCTATTTAGTTGATTCTAAGGTTCTGTTTCTGAGTAAGGAGAAAATTATATTCAATTTCTTTTTATTGGTAACTATTTCATCCTTAGTTCTTTGAGCACTGGAGGATCATTTCAAATGATAATATCGCTATCCTCAGATAATTACAATTTTCAATGCAGGAGAGCATTCCTTTCTCTATCTTGTCCCCACACTAGTCAACTATTGGGAATTCATTCAGTTAGTGTTAATAATTATATCATAATCATAAGCCCAAAATAAGCTATATAGGAAATATAAGGAGGAGTAAGATGGACTCTTAAATCTGACTTTTATATGGTAAATTGATAATTATATTTATATGCTAATGTTGAAAGGAAAATGGGAAATAGGAGAACAATTTATTGAAGTAAAAGTATCAAAGTGTTGAATGAGTTAACTGTCCTGGGAGAAAAAAAAAAGGTAAATTATAATAATTATAATTAAGGTGTGTGGGAAACTTTAACAATGATTATTTTATTTAGCCATTCCACAGTATGCCTCTCTTTTCTTGTATTCAGAAAGAATGTATACAATGAAAACTAACACAGAAAGCTATTGGTACAAGTGAGGTGAGCTCCTGCCTAAGGACCAGCACTAGAAAATTCTTTCGCTTTGGTTTCTCTTGATAAAAGAAATAATCCTTGCTTTTTTCTCTGGAAGCACTTATGTTTAAATAGAATTTTTTCTTTATTATTTTAGCACTCATAGAACTTATTTCTAAATTATGTCAAACCACATTTACCTCTTTATAGGTAAAAAAGTTTATTAGTATAATATAATTCATTTTATATAAGTGTCTTAGGTTCACATTTGTGAACAGTCATTCAGGATCACACTCTGTATTGTTTACTAGATTGGCTGACTACAAAAATATTCTGTAGTTTGGAAATAAAAATTCATTTGTTTCCTTGACAGCTCTTTTTTAGTAGAAGAAAGAAAATTTTGTTAGACTGAAAGGTCTAGTTGTTCAGGTTTAATATTCAAAATATTAATGCTAACAGAAATGTAAGATATAACTTGATTCACAATTTTTAATTAATATAAGATGATAGTACTTGTGTGTTATCAATTTTTTCCATAGATAGAAGCATAATTTGAGATCACTGATATGTAAGATGTTAGTCTTATTTGGGTTTGATAAATGAAGCAATAAAGCCAAATTAATAAATTTGAAGATATTTATGTAATTTAGGTTATCTACAGAGTCCATCTTTGAAAGTATTTATCCTTTGTCTCTGACCTAGGTTTACAGATATGAATTCTCCCCAGATTTCCTGCCTTCGGCTTGGTAACCTGATTCCAGACACGCAGAAGCATGGCCAGATGAGACAACAGAAAGTTCACTGCTTCTGCTTCCTCCCCTTCCCGTTCCACATGCCCCAACATCGACACTAGTACTTTATTATAAAATCTCCGCTACAAGATCCTTAATAAAAAATAAAATTTCATTTAAATCTTATTCAAAAATGTTCCAGGAGAGCTGACTTCATATCAAAATACACGGTCCAAATCTTAGGTTGGCAACATACTTTGAACCAATACACTTACAATTCTGTGTTACAGCAGAATTCGAGAACCGCTCTAGTAGTGCACCCAGAACAATACCTACTATTCCTGACTCCGCCTCTTACTCCCTCTATCCTAAATTACAGGGCTCCCTTCTTCACTTGGTAACCTGATTGCCTTAGTTCCGAGATGCTCGCTCAATAAGGTCTGTGCCTGCTGCCAGGGACATGCTTACATTTCGCTCTCCTCTTTCCCTAGTGCCTTGCATGTAGTCGGTGATGACTAAGAATGTTAAATGATTCCCACAGCATAGTGGAGAGAAGAAACCTGGGAAATCTTAATGCAGTTACATCCACCTGAGAAAATGCTTTAAAAATTTTTGTGAAGATGAATATTTACGACAACTGTAATAGCCTAGTTTTGTGATAAAGGCTTGTAGAAACCACAGGTCCTGGCTCTCCCATGGTTTACCTCATGGAAATGGGATACCTGTTCTCATAACCTCTCTGCTCAGATCATTCCTGGGAAGGGCAGGCACAGGAAAGTACAATTTTTTTACTCAAAATCTACCACTGTCAACTCTGTGCTACAAGTGTGGAAACAAAGGTGAACACTATGTCTCCACCTTCAAAGAGCTTATAGTTCAGTAGGGTTGATAAAAGACAGCTTCAGTGCACACAAAATTTCCGGAGGTGATAAGCTGTATCAGTATTACAAAGAAAATGATGGTTTCCAACACCCTATTGTGACAATTTTACATTCCCGTGGGGATGGCATGTTATGATGACAGAGACATGTAGAGTGTATCCATTTGCAAGAAGTGTTGTCCCTTTTTAAATTCAAAATAATGCTTGAAATTTGGTGACAAAAGTAGGGTTTTTTTCCTTTTATATCGCTATTTACTATAGATTCAAACAGAGGAAAAGAGTTACTATGTCACTGGTGTATTTATGAACATATAAAACTCAAGTTCCTAAGTAATGGCTCAGCCTTCACAATTATGGCTTTTTAACATATGGATCATGACTGATTTCATCTTAATTGATATGACAATTTCCTTTACACTCTGTAGTGACATTTGGCATTGTGGTTTTATTCAGAATGAATAACTGAAATATCTGACATCTTAATTTGGAGACATCTGTCAGTTGAAACTAGATCTGATCATTGATTTTTCGGCATCAAAATATTTAGAACTTATAGTGATAGAATGTAAAATAATCTCTGAAATACTTGAACAGTTTTCTGTACATTATATATTCATACCAAAAAGAATATACTATGTCAGCATGGATAGTATATTATAAATCTTTTTTTCTTATTTATGTTGACTACATAATAAAATGTATTAACCAGCATGCTGTGTTAAAAGAACACACTTTTCCTCTCTTTGAATAGCAAGTAACTTTTTGATTCTCTTTTAATGAAACAAGATAAAATGGACGCTCCTTTTGGCTAGTTTCTGAACATTTTGTGGTTCAGTTACTATAATATGTGATGTTTGATCTACAAGTAAATATTTTTATGACTATTGACAGTAATGTAGTCTGTGATTTTTTTTTACCAAGATTCAAAATAGCACATTATTGAAATTAGCAGTAGGAGTGGTTAACAAAAATGACATCAAGGAGTCTCAACTAAACAAGGGGTTAAAATTTCCAGTCATAAAATAAATAAGTCACAGGGATGTCATGTGGAGTGAAAGGAACATAGTCAACAATATTGTAATAGGTTTACATGTGACAGATGGTTGCCAGGCTTATTGTGGTAATTATTTCATAAAGTATATAAATGTTGAACCATGTTGTATACATGAAACCAATACTGTATATCAACTATAGTCAGCAAAAAATAAAAAATAAACTAGAGGTTATGTCAGAATGATCTAAGGAGATTATTTTAACTGACTATTTCCCCATCCAACAGTGTTTTTTGTTTTTTTGTTTTTTACACACACACTCTATTCCTTGTCCCTTTTCAGTCACTGTTTTAGTCACCACTCTTAGTGACAGAAGCACATTTGGTTACTTAAGTTTGTGGAGGGGCAGCCAAGCAGTTGAGAACCATTCTAATACATTAAAAAGAATTTCATATTTAGTAAAAACAAGTCATTCTTTTTGATTTCATCATATTTAGGCACTTTTCATAGACAATGAAAGTAGACAAAAATTATTTCTATCTCATTCCAGAAACTGATTTTATAGATAAAATGTATTTGTATTTGTACTCACCCTTTGTCCTGGCAGATGTTGGCTGTTAGAAGAGGATATACACTGGAATCGTGTTTTAAGATTTACTGTGAGCTTGGTCAGTTTTAATTACTAGGGTTGGACATAAACATAGAAGGGTTGGTGTGAGGCCAATGACCCTGCATTTTCCACTGACACTGATGTAAATGGTTCATGGCTCCAACTTGGAGAAACATCACCATGGGGGTTGAGTTCAAGGTCTTCAGAGTCGCACCATCTAATTTTGAACCCTGGGTTTGCCATTTTTTGGTTGGGCCCCTTAGACACTACTTATTGTAGCTAAGTCTCCCTTTTCTTACCTGCAAACAAGGGACAATGACGATGCTTATCTCTTGGAGTGTGGTGAAGATGTAATGAAGTGACACGTGCAAAGCATTTAGCTCAGAGGCTGACACTAGGAGAGAGCAATTAAGTTCTGCTCTCCCCTTCATCATCGTCATCATCATCATCATCATCTCCCAGATGGGGTATAGCACTCAGTACTAACCAACTCAGAGGAAGCTTCCCTTAATGCTTACCATTTCTTTTAATAATGTATTATTCAGAATGTCATTTAATTTGCTTTCATGTTTTGTTTGAGTTTTGTTTTGGTTTTGGGTTGATGGTTTTGTTTTCCAAAGACATAAAATCTTTATAGCTATTTTTCTAAAGCAATTTGCATTTTTGTAAATGTTGCAGATTGTCAAGTCATTTTAGGTGGGCAAAAAATGAAATATCAAATTATACCCAGCTGGAAAATCCAGCTGATGTCTAGAAAGACTGAGTAATTTGTTAATTTTCAGAAGTGAATTTATATTTCCCTTCTTACGATAAAAGCAAACATCCCAACAC